>NC_092809.1:92811278-93018778 GCF_040954645.1 Diabrotica undecimpunctata | reverse complement strand
GGTTTTATATCTTTATAATATAATCCTTTCTTGGACAAATTGTACTGTTACGATAAATATCCTGGCCTAAATATTATGACTAATTCTGTTTTGTTGTAGAAATTTCGGCGGAGGTCTAGAACCAAATTATGGTGAATGAGCCGGTCTGAGCTTCTGGATCTTTCGATGCGAGACGACGCTGTTCTCGAATATCAGGATTTCATATAAAATAACCAAACTTTGATTGAAGAGGACAGTTAAATTTGAAGACTCGCGCCCGCGAATTTAATTGTACCGTTCGGATACATAAATTATGTAATTAGTAATCAAATAAATTGTTGATATAAATTATCGTGCTTTTCAATAAATTAAAATAAGGACCTTTTGATAAAGACATTATAAATTAAAAAGACATAAATAAATTTCACAACAAATGGTGTCAGAACAGTGGAATACCTAAGATAAATTGCGAAAATAAATTACAAGTGAATATAAAATAAATTGTGAAAATGGCTACGATTTATGAGCTGACAGTGACTAATTTAAGAAGACATCTTGAAGACAGAGAATTAGCTTCTACCGGAAAAAAGGCTGAGTTAGTCCAACGACTAAAGAACGCTTTGCTAGAAGAAGGACTAGATCCAGAGACTTATATATTTGAAGATGCTGTCCTCTCGTCGATTTCGAAAGTTTCTGGTGATGTAGACAAAGTTTCCAGTGATGTAGCCAAAATTTCTGGTGACATCGCATCATTAGAGAACAAAGTTTCTGACGATATTTCGAAAGTTTCTTCTGATGTAGCCAAAGTTTCTGGTGATGTAGCCAAAGTTTCAGGCGACATCGCTTCGTTGGAAGACAAAGTTTCTAACGAGATTTCTTCGCTGGAAAGCAAAGTCTCTGCTAACATCTCTTCGGAAATCTCTAAAGTCACTTCTGAGATGTCTGCCCTGGACGATAGAATATCTTCGTTAAAAAACCAAGTTGCTGCCGATATGTTGGCCTTCGAAGAAAAGATATGGAAAGAGATGGAAAAGAAGATGGAGGAAACAGGGACAGCACAGAGAGGTAACAATCCGATTACAGTGGAGATAAAAGAAGACGAGACGAAATGTAAGTTGGAGACACGGCCGAAATTTGAAGGAAGTGGAGGTTCTATTCATGTTAAAGTCCCAACTTTCGACGGAAAATCATCATGGAACAACTACATGAAACAGTTCGAATCAGCCGCAAGAGCGAATGGATGGTCTGAAAAAGAAAAGGCTGTAAACCTGACTATCGCTCTTCGAGGAGATGCCTTAGATGTGATGCAGACCATAGCCGTAGAGGAGACCGATGATTTCGAACAACTCAAGAAGAGGCTAAATATGCGATATGGCCACGAACATTTGGAGCATGTATATCAGTCACAGCTTAAAAATCGTAGACAGAAGAAAGAGGAGGCTCGTCAAGAATATGAGGTAGATATTGCCAGATTAGTACGATATGCTTATCCAACAGCTCCCGAAGACATGATGGAAAAGTTAGCCGTTCAAACGTTTATTGATGGTCTTCGTGATCATGAAATGCAGAGAACACTACGATTAGCTCGTCACAAGACGCTGGTTGATGTCCTATCCGCCGCCCTCGAATACGAGTCAGCTACGCAGGCCTCTGTCGGGTACAGTAAAGTTAGGACTGTAAAAGAGGAATGAGATGAAGATAAACTTGACCAGCTCGTTAATATGATAAAAAGCATGACATACAAGAAAACGAAGACCATCAGATGCTGGAATTGTGGCGAAATAGGACACGTACGAAGCTCCTGTAAGCACCCTAGGTACGACGCAAATCAAGAAACTCACCATCAGGAAAACTAGAACGGGTCAGCCTTAGGGGGGCAGCTTCGACCCAGAACTTTTGCAAAGACCCTCTCATACTAATAGCTTCTTTGAAATGTCGTGAAGATAGTGTATATGTAGATGGAGACATAAATGGTAAAAAGCATACGTTGTTGGTGGATACCGGAGCGACCAGAACCATTATACGCCCGACAGTTATAAACAGCCGAAAGAAACTTACCAACGAGGTTGCGACTTCGGACCGCTACAGGTGAAAATGCCAACATTCATGGAGAAATCCAGGTACAATTGGGAATTGGAGCAGAAAAGTTCGTCCATACTGTTATAGTTGCTGACATCGAAGAGGATGTTATATTAGGAATGGACGTAATGAATATGCATTGATTCCAATTGGATTTTAAGAACAAGGTAATCAAAGTTGGCAACGAGGAGGTATTTCTTCATCCACATAATGACAACACTGTGCAAGCAGCCATTACAGAAGATACAGTCGTGCCTGCGAGAAGCGAAACGATCATAGTAGCGCGACTACAGGGAATTGTAGACGAAGGGACACCTGTTATGATGGAGCCTTGGAACCACGACAATGAGGTTGGCCGTGGAATCATAATTGGAAAGGAATTGGTGACTTCGGCTAAAGAAATTCCTGTAAGACTTATCAATGTCAACGACTACCCAGTGACCATCAAGAAAGAGACAAAAGTAGGAACTTGTGTACCTGTGACATCCATAATCCGTCAGGCGACAACATCTGATAATTCCAACGACAAATTCGACCAAATGGTTGCAGTTGCAGGACAGTCTCTAAATCAGATGGAGAAAAGGAAATTAAGGGAATTTCTTTGGCAGCATCGTGATATTTTCGTACCGAAAGGAGGAAAGACGGGAAGAACTACCGTTGTTAAGCATAAAATTGATACTGGTAATGCTAAGCCAATTCGTCAAACAGCTCGACGATTACCACAGGCGAAGAGAGAGGAAGCTGAAACGATTGTTCAGGAAATGAAGAAAGACGGGGTGATAGAACCTTCTACGAGCCCATGGGTCTCTCCGGTGGTCCTGGTTAAGAAGAAAGACGGAACGACGAGGTTCTGTGTGGATTACCGTTTGCTGAAAAACGTTACCAAGAAAGATAGTTATCCTCTGCCTCGGATCGACGACACATTGGACACATTGGCTGGAAGTAAATTGTTTTCTACTTTAGATTTGAAGTCTGGATACTGGCAGGTAGAAATGGACCCAGTAGATAAAGAAAAGACAGCCTTCACCACAGGATCTGGATTGTGGCAATTCAAAGTTATGCCATTTGGACTTTGTAATGCTCCTGCGACATTTGAGAGGCTTATGGAAAATGTGTTGAGAGGGTTATCTTGGAAAACATGCCTGGTTTATTTAGATGACATAATCGTCTTGGGGAAGACATTCGAAGAACATTTGAAGAATTTAGAAAACGTTTTTAATCGACTTAAAGCCGCCCAATTGATGTTAAACCGCAAGAAGTGCCAGCTATTTCAAGGTAAAGTCAATTATCTGGGTCATATATTCAGTAAAGAAGGAGTGGCCGTGGATAAGGGAAAAATCGATTCCATTAAGGAATGGCCAAAACCAACTGACAAACATCAAGTGAGAAGTTTTCTTGGACTATGTACTTACTACCGGAGGTTTATTAAGAAGTTTTCAGATATCGCTAAGCCATTAACGCGACTTACGGAGGAAGCAAGAGATTACCGCTGGGATACAGACTGCCAAAATGCCTTTGAGACGTTGAAAAAGCATTTAATAACAGCAGCAATTTTAGGGTATCCACTGCCAGAAGGAGAGTTCATCTTAGATACGGATGCAAGTAATGTGGGAATTGGAGGAGTGCTGTCTCAGATTCAAGGAGGACACGAGTCCTCGGATATTTTAGTAAAGTTCTTTCAAAACCTGAGCGGAATTATTGTGTCACGAGAAGAGAACTTCTAGCAGTAGTAAAATCAGTAGAGCACTTCTATCAATACCTTTATGGTAGGAAGTTTCTAATCCGAACCGACCATGCCGCCCTTAAATGGTTGATGCAGTTTAAGAATCCAGAGGGTCAGATAGTCAGGTGGATCGAACGACTCCAAGAATACGATTTTAAGATTGAGCACCGGGCCGGAGTTAGCCACAGAAACGCTGATTCTCTTTCCAGAAGGCCATGCCCAGCAGAGTGTTCCCACTGCAACAAAACGGAATCCAAGGAAGCAGCAGTGCTAAGAACAACGATGGTCAACGACGACTGGACGCCTACTAAGATCAGAGAAGAACAAGAAAGAGATCCAGTTCTACAGAAAATTCGAAAATCTGGCGTCTTTCGAAGGTGACCACGACGTAGATGAAGAAGTGGAAGTAAACCAAGTCCAAGATGTGTCTGACCTCACGTTTGAGGAATTCATGGGTGCCTATGGAGGTACCGGTAAAGCGAGACATGGTGTTACCACTGAAGAAAAGCAAGATCTACTCGCGCTCCCCGATGACTACTCGCTGGCCCTTACCATCCCGGCCAGTATCAAAGACGCACCAGGGTTGGCATCCGTCTTTCGAAGGAAGTTTGGTCGAGTTGCAGAACTTCAATGCCAGGTGCCAGCTCCCGGTAAAACCTTGAAACTCCAAGATGCATCACGTTACCTTTTCTACCTGGTAACAAAAGACACTGCCCGTGACCAACCTACCTACCGAGATGTATGGGAAGCCTTACTTCAATTGAGAGAGAACGTACTAGAGTCCGACGTGCAAAAGTTAGCCATGCCAAAGTTGTAGTGCCGCCAATTAGATTGGAGGGTTATCCGAAATATGGTGGAGGAGATCTTCAAAGACACCGAAGTCCAGGTGTTAGTCTGTTGCAATCCGCATAGTTACTGGTGCGGAGAGAAAACCGTCCCTTGTTATTTTTATACAACTGGAAGTTGTAAAAGAGGGTCCAGTTGCCGATACCAGCATACAGTTCCGGTTCCAGTCCCGACAAGGTTCCAGGAGGAACCATCTTTTAAGAGGGGGGCAATGTTACGATAAATATCCTGGCCTAAATATTATGACTAATTCTGTTTTGTTGTAGAAATTTCGGCGGAGGTCTAGAACCAAATTATGGTGAATGAGCCGGTCTGAGCTTCTGGATCTTTCGATGCGAGACGACGCTGTTCTCGAATATCAGGATTTCATATAAAATAACCGAACTTTGATTGAAGAGGACAGTTAAATCTGAAGACTCGCGCCCGCGAATTTGATTGTACCGTTCGGATACATAAATTATGTAATTAGTAATCAAATAAATTGTTGATATAAATTATCGTGCTTTTCAATAAATTAAAATAAGGACCTTTTGATAAAGACATTATAAATTAAAAAGACATAAATAAATTTCACAACAGTACATGGCTTGCCATGAATTTATCATTTTTTTACTTAGATGAGAATTTAGATCTTCAATTACACATTTATATTCTGATTCTTTAGATAGTTCATTATATTTAGCAATTTTGTCTACTATTTTATTATTTAATATTCCACAATGAGCTTTTATCCAACAAAACATTATATTCGATCCTCTTAATTTTATTGTACCCACCAGGTTTATAATTTCAGATAACACATAATTAAATCCAATATTGTTATATTTAGAAATATTTTCAATTTTTTGTATTGAACTTTTACTATCAGAGAATATAACGTTATTATTATTTTGTTCCTGGCAAATTACTAATACATTTAAGTGCTTTTAACATTGCTATTAATTCAGCGGTATATATAGAGGTTTTAATATTTAGATCTACTATTGTACTAAATTTTCGATCTGGGTCGTAAAAGGCAGATGTAACCTTTAAATCTGATTTAGATGCAGCCGAAAAAATATATGAATAATTAGAGAACATAGACTTTATGTCAGCTTGGAACATGCTATTCCGGATATATTGAGGGAATCTCTAAGATATCCCAATCTCTAAGAATAGTCTCTAAGATATCCTATTTTTATGCTGTCCAAGTGTTCTAAGTCTATTTTAAAACATGATAATTCTCTTGAAGTCGAAATGCTCTTACTAAGTTGTATGCTTAAGTATTTGTACGATTCAATAATAGGAATTGTAGGCTTTTTTTGCCAATATTCCTTGACTAGATCGTAAATATTGAGCTCAAAGCATTTTTGGACTACCGGACTTTTCTTTGCATACATTTTTAATAAAAACTTCTCCGTTAAGTACTCTCTTCTGAAATTTAGTGGAGGTTCGTTGCATTCTACCTTTAAATTTGAAATGGGTGTACTCTTAAGTGCATCTATACTTATTCTTAAGGCTTTATTTACTAGCCTGTCTAATTTCTGCAGGTGAGTCTTCGCTGCTTGACTATAAAAAATTGACCCATAATCTATTATTGAACGAATATAATCTTTATTAAGGGTAAGCGTAACATTTGGAGCAGCTCCCCAACTTGTATGACACACTGATCTTATTGCATTTAATCCTTTTTCTGTTTTTGTTATTTTTTGTTAAGCGGTCTATGTGTTCTTTCCACAATAACTTCCTATCTTTACCATACCCAAATAATTAATGGACGATTGAACCTCAAAATTAACGTTATTGAATACTATAGATTGTGGTAATCTATGTTTTTTGGAGAATATACATGCTTGGGTTTTCTTTGTAGAGATGCTGAATCCTATGTTAAAATAATACTCTTCTATTGTCGAAAACATTTCACTCATTATATTGATACCTTGGTCGATTTCAACTTTATGTACATATATAGACACATCATCAGCAAACTGTAGAACGTTTCCTCTTGTATTATTTTTTTGTGTAATTCTGAGGTATAAATGAGATATAGTAAAGGACTAAGGATGCTTCCTTGCGGTAACCCAACATTAGAAATTCTTGGATCCAATAGTTCATTGTTGATTTGAAGTTGTAGGCTCCTATTTGAATACAATTTTATTATTTTTTTACCAAAGTCACTGGGTATTCCTATCTTCTCCATTTGTTGATAGAGGATATTTAATTAGACATTATCATATGCACCTTCTACATCTATGAATAGAGATAGCAGGGATTTACGTTCAGAAAAGGGTATAGAAGGATATAATATATTAATGTCTAGGACAAGGTTAGCTATATTTTCTGATGTCGATCTTAGTTTACGAAACCCATATTGTGTATCACTAATTTTGTTATTTTTCTCTAACCATAATTCAAGTCTTCTCTTTACCATCCGTTCGAATGTTTTTAAAATACACGATCCTAACGAAATTCCTCTATATGAATCCTCTGAGTCTATATGTTTATTTGGTTTTAAAATCTGTATAATTACATAATCTTTCCATGAATCCGGAAATTCAGATTTCATCCATATTAAATTAATTATATTTAACAATTTTTTTTTCTGACACCTTGGTAAGTAGTACAGCATAATATAATGGACATTGTCTAAGCCAGGAGCAGTATTTTTATGACACTTTGAACTATATTCTAGTTCTTTTAGAGTAAATTCATTTAAAAAATAGTTTGAATTATTATTATTTACTTTTTTAGGATGGTTTACATTTAGTTTGATGGAACCCAGGGCGGAGCTAACTTATTTAAAAATTCTTCAGTCCAATTATCTTTCTTTACTTGATTTTTTGCGACATTATAAGTATTTTTGATTTTTTTAATTTCTTTCCAAATTTCTTGGACCGGAGTATTTTTATTTAATTTATTACAAAATTCTCGCCAAGAAGCTTTTTACTTTTTAATATTGTTTTTTTCTTAATGGCCTCTGCTTTCTGATATTTTATGTAATTTTCATATGTACTATTTCGTTTAAATTCTAAAAAAGCTTCTTGCTGATATTTTATAGCTTGTGAACATTCTGGGTTCCACCATTTTTTATTAAACTTACTATTGATCGTTTTTTTTAGGTATTGATAATTCACAAGCATCATTAATTATATTGATAAATGTATTATATATGTTATTAATATTTTCATAGTTTCAATATCAATAGTTTCAAGAATCGAAAAAATAACGACCTGCTCTGTTCACGTTCCATCGGGTTCTCTCATCAACTATTGTTATATTATCAACATCGCTTTCAATTATTATTGGAAAGTGATCAGAACCTAAAGCTAATTTATTTTCGTTCCAATCAAAACAGGAAGATATGTCACTGGAACATATAGTTATGTCCACAGCTGATTTATTTCTAGTGTATAATCTAGGTATTATAGTTTCGGCCCCATTATTTAAAAAACATAACTCACAGTCTTCTATTGCTGTTAAGAGACTAAGCCCAGCCCTATCATTCTGCCCATGCATTATGGTGACAATTAAAGTCTCCTGCCACCAAAAATGGTGTACTTAAACTATTAAAAAACTTTTTCCATTCACTCTCTGATACGTTTAAATTTGGTTTTGCATACACTGAATATATATTAAGTACTTTATTTGATTTTAATTTGACTGTTATTGATATACTCATAACCTGATTGATTTTATGATGATTTGTATGACCTGTGAACTGAATGTATTTTTTAGTTAGAATAGGTAATCCTCCATAACCATCATTTCTATCTCTCCGAAATATATTATAAGCACTGAAATTAATATTATTTTTTTCTTTTAACCACGTTTCAATAATTATGGCTATATCAATATTATTTTCAAAAATAAATTTGTCAAAATGACATTTATTGTGTACAATGGACCTAGTGTTTCACTGTACAATTTTGAACTTATTCATTATCTGCGAGAATACGACTTAAATTATTTTTAAAATCGTCAAATATTTTTATATTGTCCAAATTTATTGAGTTATTCTTTAATACATTTTTAAAAGTGCTTATAATCATATCACAGAGTTTATTTTACAGTTATTATTTGAATTTGTGCTCATTGTTGATTGGGAATAATTAGGGATATTTCTATAATTTTGATATACCGGTTGACTACTAGTAGATGGAGATAAAAGAATCTCCTTATGCTCGTCAGAATATCCTGAACGGGGATAATTAGGATAACTTTCTAAATTTCGTCTGCGTTTAACTGGTACTGAGTAATGAGTGCTTTTATTTACATTCTTTGTCACCGTTGCGTAACTATGATCATATTTTTTATTAGCCTCACTATAGGATAAATTTTCTGTGGCCATATATGTTTTAATTTGTTTCTGACGATGAAATTCTTCAAAATTTTTCCTATCCGTTGCTTCATGATTTCCTTTGCATAAAATACATGATGTCAATTGCGAATTACAAGAATTTGTTTCATGTTTGCCGCATTTTCCACATCAAACTTTACCTCTACATTGTGTATTAATGTGACCGTACCTCATGCATTGTCTGCATTGAATTACTCGTGGAACATATATGTCTACATCGTAAATATTTTTTTCTATTACTACCTGTTTAGGTAGATATCATTTGCCTCTTAAAAGTAACAATAACTGCCATTGTAGGGAGTAACTCAACATTTACCTGTCGTTTTTTTCTCCTTACTTCATACACTTTAAAATTATTTCCATATTTAGGTTTAATTATGTTTAATAAATCATCGTCTTTGATATCCTTGTCAATACTTTTTATTACACCTTTTTTGTAAAGAAAGTGGGTATATAGGCCTCGTAATTTTTTTCCTGAAATACTTTAGATTCGACTAATTTGTTGGCACTATTGAATGAATTTAATTCGACTTTAACTTTATTTCTACCAGTTACAGAAATATTTAAAATGTTATCCCTGATCTCCGGTTCTGCGTATAAAATTAATCTAACAGTAGAAATTTTATGAAACTTAATTTTTTTGTTTAATTATTTTTTCAATACCACCTGTTTCGTCGCTTT
This sequence comes from Diabrotica undecimpunctata, assembly GCF_040954645.1. Lineage (NCBI taxonomy): Eukaryota > Metazoa > Arthropoda > Insecta > Coleoptera > Chrysomelidae > Diabrotica > Diabrotica undecimpunctata. The sequence goes on along the minus strand of NC_092809.1, from coordinate 93,009,134 downwards.
TTCCATTTCCGCTAAATTCCATATTCACTTCATCTATAATAATACTTTTTCCCCTATCAGGAGGTTCATATCTTCCGTCCGAATCCCCGATCATAACAATCGAAAAACAAATAAACAAACACTAAATGAAGACTCGTTCACGTCTAATAATTTATAAGGTTTATATTGGGGGTGAAGACACCATTCTAATAATATAGGATAATTTATTATTGGAAGCTGTAATTAAATCTAATATACCCCTCTAATGAATTGTCTCCACTCTGATAATATGCTGTCACCATTGTAGAAGACGTCCGTTTCAATCTCCTTATCAATGCCTCTACAGTCCTTAGGGGATACTTATCCCTGCGAGCGGGGCAAGGCTTACTGGCTCCACTAGTCTGAACTGACTGGTTTCGCCCTCGCGGATTTACAAGAGGGTAGAGAAATCTTTTTGGAAAGGAAGGGGATTAAGGACTTCTCGGTCTCAGGTCCTGCAAAGAGTGAGAGGCTATGGGCTTACGTTAGAAGCCGGAGCACTGCATAGCGAGATGTGTATCTCTTCTAGTCTCGACCTGTAACGGCTAGGAATAACAAAACAAATTTCGAATTTACAATGTATTAACTAGACTGTACATTACAAATATCAGTTATGACAAAAATGTTCGCTCAGGCGCGAAGGGAGACGAGAAGAGACAAACAAGGAATTAAAGATCAGATAATTTCCGTATTATTAGATATACCTGGGGTTAGTATATAGAGATCTTAGTTACCTCTGCGTATCTAGGCTCTAGCTAGGGAATACGCCTCCAGTGTACCGGGATTTGAGATTTCGTACCTTCGAATCTCCAGTTGCCGACACTTTATACGTCACACCACCCCGTCGAGTTAAATAACGCGTCCGCTGTCCGCGTACCTTCCGATCTCCACACTATGGCGTGGAGCTGCTGCGTGACCACTTCCCACTAACTCCGCTCTCGCGTGGGGCCCTCAGGCGCCGTGCTACTACTGTCCGCTCTGACCCACTTCATTCCGTTTTTATGTATCGCCAACTCCTACCTTAGATTCTTTATGTCACGTATTTCATGTGTTAAACTGGATCACGCTATGTAAAACTACTTACTCAGCTCAATTCTTCTCACTTGTTTAACAATTCTTACCTTGCATTAATTTCCAACAAGGTCTAAGTGTCGTAATTTTTTAAACATTCAGGCTTGTGTTAAACTGGGTCAATCGTTTTGTTTTTACTTTGGAATGTATACGTTAAACTGTGTCGAATTTATTCTTTATTAATTTGGAATATATAATAATTACTTAAATAATTATTACTCTTTACTAGGCTAATTACCTCTTAATTTTTCCTTCTGTATTTCCTTGCTGTTTACATTACACACGCACTGATAAGAACTTTACCTGACCACTGCCAAGAACGTACCAGAGTATATACCCCCCGAACGAACTGCATTTTTAATATGTATTTACAATTTATTCGTACTGTTTATCTAAAACACAAGCTTACTTTTTGCACAAAAATATTAAAAATATACGTACACTTGTGTATCACGACGACCCTGATTAAATTGCTTATCTGAGAATGCATTTCTTTCGAGATAATGATAAGGTTTGAGCGTAAATACTTCCGAAAAAAATTTGACCAATTACACTTCAGTAGTGCCCAATGAGATACGTTAGAAAGTAATAAGCCAAACCTGCGCCTATGTGGACAATACTGGGAGTGATCAATTAAGTTTTATTTCTATGCTCGCCATAGAATTACTGACCGGACAATCAAAAATTCGTCTGTTTAAATTAGAAATCGTATTTACTTTACCTCTCATTTTACAAAGGGTGTAACGATATGCATCTCCTTTAATATTGTTATCTTGAATATAATTTTATTGTTCTAAATATATTTTTATTTTAATTAAACCTGAGTTTTACTGAATATATTATCTAAAAGAGCTACCGTCACATGGGTTTGCACCAACGGTCAGTGACCACTACTGAATTTGTGGTTTCTGGTTTATACAATAGGGACAAAATACCAAACCGGCCGGGACGCCGGGACCGATGTCTAAACCGGGACGTATGGTAAGCCTACATATAGGTCTTCTAGTTTTAGTAACACCTTTCTTTATTCCCTTACTTATAATCATCTCTATTATTTGTCTATAGCGTATTAAATTATGCGTAATAAGAAAACATTTTGTTTATTTTCCGCTATGGTGTTCATATTACTTTCATAATTATATTAAAATATATAGCTTTTTAATAAAAATAAAAAACGTAGTGCTTTTATTTCTGCTTTTAATAAACAACTATCTACTTTACTTACAACATGTATCTAAGTAAACCAAGTAAAGAAGTCAATACTAATAATTTTGATGATTACACATTTTCGTTAAATCTGTTACTGTACATATGTTGTAGCACTGCGAAATACGAGTACGATGATCTGAGAATCTAAAAATTAATAAATAATAATTAATTAAGCTTAATATTTCGAAATCAGGGATATTATATATATATATATATATATATATATATATATATGTATATATATATATATGTATATATATATATATATATATATTTATATATATATATATATGTATATATATATATATATATATATATATATATATATATATATATATATATATATATATTAAAGCCTTTTTAAAAAAATCTAAAACACGTCGATTTTTAAATTTAATGTTTTACATTTTACACTAAAATTTCATTATACAAGGTGATACACATTACAGTGATGACGTCATCGGCTCTTTTTTTAAATGTAACACCCTGTATTTTAGGACATTTTTAGATCAATAAAAGTGAGCTGATTCCAAAAAAGTATAATACTGGGGTCCAACGGATATAATTTGAAAGATATGCGCTTAGAAAATTAATTTTTACTGATTTATAGTATTAAATAAATTATAAATAAATTATAATAAATAACTTTAAAGTAACCCAGTGAAATTAATACATGACTTAATCTTAAATGTTCGAATTGTAGCCCTTGGTGAATTTGGCAGTAACCCAAACGTTGTACAAAATCTTGTAGAACCTTGTTTATGCTTTCTTGGGAAATATTGTTTATTTCTTTACGAATTCTTGTTTTTAAGTCTCCAATATTTGAAGGTTTCGTTTTATAAACAACATTCTTTAAATGACCCCACATAAAATAATCCAAAGGATTGAGGTCTGGCGACCTCGCTGGCGATTCAATATGTCCACGTCTTCCAATCCACCTGTTCGGAAAAATTTCGTTTAGGTACCTTCGAACATCTAAAGCATAATGCGGAGGCGCACCATCCTGGTGAAACCATAAACTTTCATCTAAACCTCCAAGATTAATTGTACTTAGGAATAAATTAACTAAAGTAGGTACGAGATACCCACTTAAACACCAAATGTATGCTGGCCCGTTTAAATAACTTTCGAAATAGTAGGGTCCAATGATTTTATTTCTTACAATGCCAGCCCATACGTTTACCTTTTGCGGGTATTCTGTATTATGTTCCCGCATCCAGTTGTAGTTTTCTTTTGCCCAGTTTCTACAATTCTGACGGTTGATCTGGCCATTTAATTTAATTTGAATGTAGCCTCATCAGAAAAAATAATATTTTGAACAAAGAGAGGGTTTCGGTGGCTGTTATCCATCATTATTTCGCAAAATTGTATTCTTTTATCTGGATCATCCTCGTTTAATTCCTGTACAACTGTGCATTTTACTTACTTTACTTACTTTAACGTACTGTGTACCGTTGTTTGGCAAACATCGAGATCACTACTAACCTTACGAACAAAAGTGTGCACATCTTCTTCAAAAGCAAGTAGAACATCTAATGTTGTAACATAATTTACAGATGGACGACCTGATTTGCGTGCATTTTCAACCGTACCAGTTTCTCGAAATTTCTTTTCAATCTTACTTACTGTTGACTGCGTGATGGGTATTTCTGGATATTTATCATTAAATGAATTACACACTTCTATCTGAGTTCGCGATTTGTCTCCATACCCAATCATCATGAGTATTTCAATTCTTTGCTTTACACTCAAATTCATTTCTACTTAAAATTAATTCAACGCAATAATACAGAACATTCACGAATTAATACAATTATTGTAGTACTTAATTGTTATTGAACGTTACTAAAAATAATTACAGTTTACCAAAAACTAGAAGTAGGTTACTTTTTTGTATTTGATAATAAATAATTTATTTTCTAAACGCATATCTTTCAAATTATATCCATTACACTTTTTTGAAATCAGCTCATTTTTATCGATCTAAAAATGTCCTAAAATACAGGGTGTTACTTTAAAAAAAGAGCCGATGACGTCATCACTGTAATGTGTATCACCTTGTATAATGAAATTTTATTGTAAAATGTAGAACATTAAATTTAAAATCGATGTATTTTAGATTTTTTTAAAAAGGCTTTTCATTTAGGAAATATCGAATTTATTCCACAGATGTGGAATACTTTACGGACACACTGTATATATATATGCATATATATATATATTATATATATATATATATATATATATATATATATATATATATATATATATATATAGAGTATGGGTAAAAGTTTATGGTCGGTATGGACCTTACGTGAGATGGAGTGAGAAACAGCTGTTTAAAAAGAGAGATGTATATTAGGTCCGCCCTTTATATCGTCGAAAATGCATTAGTGGAAATTAATAAAAGAGGAGAAGTTCAACGTTACCAAATTTATTGGTTTTTTTTTTGACCTGTTGTCTTTTTAGCATGTTACCTATGTTTTAAGATAGGTAACATGTTAAATCAAATTTGGGCGAATTGATTTAAATGGCAGCTTACTGTTTTTCATTGGGAATATGCCACAATTTTACTTTACAATAAGTGTAATTTAACATTTTGATTTCCACTTCGAAAATCGTTTTATATAAATAAAATTTATTCATGTTTCGTATTTTAAGTACGATTTCCGAATTGGAAATCTAAACATCAAAATAAGCTTATTTTAAAGTCACATTATGCCTTATTCCCAATAAAAATAATAAACAGCATTAGGACGCCACAATAAAAAAGCTTCATATAAAATTGTTTGGCAACGTCGCGTCGCGATGTCACTTTGTGTAAGGACACTTTGATTTTTAATGTGGTAACGAGTAGAGGTGGGTCGTTGACGTTTTTATCGTTAAACCGTTTTTCGTAAACAAGTAACGTTAAATTATTCAAGTAGTTGATTGTTTAACAGTAGTTTCAAGTAAGAGAGTACATATACAAACATATTGGCTATTATCGTTTATGTGTATATGTATTGAAGTGAAAGAAACTAATGAAGGATGTATTTATTATAAATTGAAAAATAAATTAAACAATACAAATAGTAAATCGTACTTAAATTTACATTACACGTTATTATTAAATCGCAAATCGTCTAAATTGACATATAAAAACATAAATTTTTCCACTTTACTTGTTGTTAACAGTGTTCTTCTTTTATTTAAAATTAAAACAGATTTTGAACATGTGTTCACAAGGAACAGATGGCTACAATGTTACAATTATATATTATCAGACAAACACGGCACACACAACGGCATAAGAATGCAGAAAGCAAAGGGGAACCACTGCATTAACGGCCCATAAAGCACCCCCAGGAAAATCACCATAGAATTGACACTGCAATTGCAAACCGTTACTAATCATGGAAAACGAAGGCCAAGATTCGGCAGGATTGGCCGTTTGGAAACTTTGTTATGTTGTAATTGATACTTTAAAAGCCTTTCTGAAGATAAGGTACTTTTTTGAAATGTGTTTTTTGTCGAAATGTCAAAAAAAAGATTGTTTTTATTTTATCTATTTGTACACGATAGCATTTAAGTGCGTTCTTCACCAATAAATTTAACGTATGAGCAAAACAATTTAAATGTTTCCATCCCAAAACATCTTTAATAGCTTTGACCATATTTGAGGCATTATCAGTTACTGCAAAATTTACTTTTCCTTTTAGACTCCACTGATTAATAATACTAATTTCAAAAGCAATGTTTTCTAAATTATGGTTTCCAGAAAAATGGCAGCAGCCTAATAAAACCGTTTTAAATTTCTCTCAGTTACTCCAGATGTCAGTAGTAATGCAGATATTTTCTACTTCTTTAACAACTTGTGCTCTAATAATTTGCTCAGTTTTGATATAACATTCCTGAATTAATCAACCTGACAAAGTTTTTCTTGTTTTCAGTTTATATTCAAATATATCCACCTTGCAAACTTTTTAAAAGCTCTTTCTTCAACTATGGAAAACGGATGAAACGAGTCTTTGTTTAGTAAATGCATATCTATTTGTATCTTTTGTTCTAAACTAATCTTTTTATTAATGGAAGTCCATTATCCATCCATCACCTTTTGACGCTTGGTTGGCGGTGGCAGTATGTCAGTACTTGTAGTAGAGGTAGTCGGAACGGACAGAAATGCATCAGGAGAAGTTTCAATCATTGCAATATTCAGAAAGTGGAGCACAAAAGCTGCATCTTCTACACATGTGCATTTTTTGAAAATAAAATTAATATTCTTATACTAGATAAATAATTTTGACTAAGAAAAATACTTCTTAATTGCATATTTACAATAAATAAATCCATTGACGAACTATCAATAAAGATTTGAAATCGAAAATGCAGGTTAATCGAAAATCGAAACTCATTCATTAATCAGAATACCTAGTTATTTTATTTTCAACGTCAACCGATCGCCCGACTGTCCACCGTCCCGAAAGAGTCGCATGTTATTTTTAGTTTTGTAGTAGTCTCTCAGATTATCTTATTGTCCTCGTCGACTTAAAGTCTTCGTTGCTCCTGTGTTTACGTCTACACAAAACGTAGTTTTTTTGAATCAACCATTAACTAGTTGGCTTACCAGTGAGAAACCGTGGATTCGTTAACGACAAATAAGGATTTAAAATGCAGGAATTTTCTGATGAAAATGAAGGTAAAAAACAAAAGAAAGAGTTAAGTAGCTGGATATTTCTATAATTAAAGAAAAAGAAGATTGTACTATTGAAAATCAACCAGTACAAGATAAGATAAAGATGACATAAGTCCATGGTGTATTTTTGATGAATTAATTAGACATGACTCATCTAAACGTACAACTGTATCGAGAGCTATAAAAGAAGTCGACATGTATTTGTCTGATGATATATTACCCAGAAAAAATTAGAACGGAGATTGGAACTGTCCATTACAGTGGTAGAAAAACCATCGCCATGTATATTCTAACTTAACCACTACATTCATAAAATATTGTAATATTGTAGCAATATCTGTTCCTTGTGAAGACATGTTCAAAATCTGGTTTAATGTTAAATAAAAGAAGAACGCGGTTAACAACAAGTAAAGTGGAAAAACTTATGTTTGTAAATGTCAATTGAGATGATTTGCGATTTAATAATAATGTGTAATGTAAATGTAAGTACTATTTACTATTTGTATTGTTTAATTTATTTTTCAAGTTATAATACATATATCCTTCGTTAGTTGCTTTCACTTCAATACATACATATACACATAAACGATAATAGCCAATATGTTGGTTTATGTACTCGCTTATTTGAAACTATAGTTAAACAATTAACTAGTTACTTGTTTATAAAAAAAGGTTCAGTTTCGTTAACGATAAAAACGTACATGACCCACCTCTTAAATACATAGCATAGCCTTTAACCTGTCTCGTATCCATCCATCCATCCTATTGAAGAGATGGATGAATGGCAATGTTGCCACAATTATCAAATAAAAATGCGAATCTGTAAATTTGTCATGGATTTAAGAAATTTTGTACCAATATTTGTGTCATTTTGTTTTTAATATCATCATCCAGTTTTGAATGGCAATATAACCGCGCCACTGATCGCCAATTTTTTGAATCAATTCAATGTTTTAATTAAAATATGTAATAAGGCAACCTTGCTGCTGTTTCTTAGGTATAAGCTAGATCGAAAATAATCTCTCACTAATGGGCGTCTATTAGAAATTTGGAGGGAAGACCAAGGGGAAATATGATTGTTGTCTTTGTCTATTCGCTGAAAAGATGATTTTATATCTGTGTTAGATATCCTCTTAAATTCTACAATACCGACCATAAACTTTTACCTACATTATATATATATATATATATATATATATATATATATATGTATATATATATATATATATATATATATAAATATATATATATAGAATGGAAAAGGATAATGCGAGTAAATAATAAAAGTAAAAAGTAATGGCATGTCTCGCAAAACAGAAAACATATATATATATATATATATATATATATATATTATACATATATATACATATATATACATATATATACATATATATACATATATATACATATATATACATATATATACATATATATACACATATATATATATATATATAATATATATATATAATATATATATATATATATATATATATATATATATATGTGTTCGGAAAGATTTCCGCGGTTAGTACAATTAAACTTAGAGCTAAGATTAATATTATTATAAAAATTAATATTAAACTCACCAAGTCCTTCGGGTTGAACCGCGTCGATATCCATTTTGCCGAGCTTTCGACATCCTCTCTGATGTCTTCTTCAGGGCTTCCGAGGTCTCAGTCTCCCGAGCCCCCAGACACTACTACACTCACTAGTCACTTCTAGTTCACTGCACTAGTTCACTACTACGACTGGGACCAGGGGACCGGTTCATTTATACCGTCGATGGTGACGTGGCCTAGGTGGGGGTTAGGGTGGGGATTGGCGCGAGAGTTGGCGCGAACATTTCCGACAGTGGGATTTTGATTCGAAGATGGAGGGGCGATATTTTGTTTATGAGAGGTCTCCATGTAGAAGGTAACCGTATGGCGTCATCTCTTTTATTAAGGCAATTTGGTCTTTTTTCTATTTCTATGGCTTCTCGGATAATTCTTGGTTTATAAAAGCAAAATTCACAACCCGATATTCTCTACGTCCCATTGTCAGTGCATACAACTGCCCTACACAACCATTGGCCAAGTATTTGGCCAAAACTCTACAACCTTTCGCCGAAAATGCTTCATCCTTCGTCAAAAAACTCTTTTCATTTCATCGAACTTCTTAAACAATACCCTATATCACCGTCAGACATTCTAGTAAGTTTCGATATTGTCTCACTTTTACAAACATTCCTATAGATGAACTCTAAACATTCTGAAAACTAAGTACAGTATCCAACAAGACCACTTATCTCTCATTAAACATTGTATGTCCAACACCTATTTCATCTTCCAAAATCAATTCTACAGACAAATAAATGGTGCCCAATGGCTCCCCTCTATCTCCAGTGATTGCAATATCTTTATGGAAGACTTCGAGACCCGAGCACTAATCCACATCAATGCTCAAACCCACATGTTGGCTACGATATGTTGACGATACATTCGTCATTTGGCCCCATGGCAGGGATGCTTTGGTGTCTTTCCAAACCCATCTGAATGGTATACATCCTAGTATCCAGTTCACGATGGAGGTAGAAACTGATTCATCCCTGCCGTTTCTCGATGTTTTCATAAAGAAACACCAATCCAAGGTTTTCATTACTCTGTCTATCGAAAACCCACACATACCAATCGTTACTTGCATGCCAACTCTCACCACGCACCTTCACAAATTAATTCAGTCATTAATACTCTTGTATCCAGATCAATACGCCTTTTCGATGATGCAAGTAGATCGCTGAGCTTTCTTGTTAAAACAAGCCCTCATCCAAAATGGCTACCGCCGAAAATCACATCAATAGAAGCATCACAGACATCAATCTCCCACTCAATCTCAATCCAAAGACTCAGACTCTTATCATACATAAGCGTTTCTTCCTTACATCAAAGGTGTCACTGACAAAATCGACAAAATTCGTAAACCAAGAGGAATAAAAAACAATATTTACCCCCAACAAAAACTTTCATCTCTTGTTCGATCAATCAAAGACAATATTCCAAACGAACAGCACGGAGTTTATGAAATTCCTTGTGCAGACTGTCCCCGATCCTATATAGGCCAAACAAATCGTAGAAATTCAAAATAGGATTTATGAACATTCATTTCTGTTCGCAATTCCGATTCAATTTCAGCTCTCGGTCAACACCATCTTCATACAGGTCACAAAATTGATTTTCGAAAACTCCAGAACCATAGCCCCCATCCGCTTTTATAAACAAGAATTATCCGAGAAGCCATAGAAATAGAAAAAAGACCAAATTGCCTTAATAAAAGAGATGACGCCATACGGTTACCTTCTACATGGAGACCTCTCATAAACAAAATATCGCCCCCCTCCATCTTCGAATCAAAATCCCACTGTCCGGAAATGTTCGCGCCAACTCTCGCGCCAATCCCCACCCTAACCCCCACCTAGGCCACGTCACCATCGACGGTATAAATGAACCGTCCCCTGGTCCCAGTCGTAGTAGTGAACTAGTGAGTGAACTAGAAGTGACTACTGAGTGTAGTAGTGTCTGGGGGCTCGGGAGACTGAGACCTCGGAAGCCCTGAAGAAGACATCAGAGGGATGTCGAAGCTCGGCAAAATGGATATCGACGCGGTTCAACCCGGAAGACTGGTGAGTTTAATATTAATTTTTATAATAATATTAATCTTAGCTCTAAGTTTAATATATATATAAATATATATATATATATATAGTATATATATATATATATATATATATATATATATATACATACATACATATAATGTAGATAAATAAAGGCAGAGAAGAAGAGAAAATCTATACTATTTTATACATAAAATTTGTAATTTTGTAATACGTTTAAAGTAGTTTTTTTTTTAAATATTTGTTTCTTTGCATTTAAAATGTAAAATACCTATTTGTCCGTCTACTGTTAACATAGGTATTGGTTTTACCCAGTATAAAGTTGTCTTTGTTAACATATTGTAATCTAATCGATAATATCATGGAATTGTATATTGGTTTTGAAGTGGATTTAAGAACAATTTGTGTTTGAACGTAAGATTAATGAAAAGGTTGTTTGAAAGAAGTCGAGAATTTGGAGTTCTAGAAAATGTTAAAGTACTTACGACTGGGAAATTTGAAGATGTTGAAATGAAGAAAGAACATATTTGTTTTAACCAATAAAAAAGAAGAAAAGTTATTGATGGAAGGGTGTGTTAAGCCAAGGGTGTTTTTTGAATGAAAGAAAACGACAGTGAGTGCAGAGACAGTGTAGAGAGTTGATTCACGATAGCTGAAAGGAGCAGTTTGTGTTTAAGAAAAAAGTGTCGGGTCTTCGTTAAACATAAGCCTTGTAGGCATCCGTAAGAGTAACAAGTACAAAGTAATATTTTTTAAAAAGTTAAAATTAAATTCAGTGATAAGTGATAGCAGTTGAAAGTACTCACATAATAGTATCCGACATCGAAAATAAAAATTGTTCCAAGGTATTCAGATATACCTCTATTTTATTTCTAACAATATTCTCCGTTGCGAGGACTTCTGTTCATCGACGCATAAAGACAGACTCAGTGTTCATGTATTAGACAGGAACTTTTACATAAACAATTTCGTAATATTTTTAAATTATTTCTTGCAACCATAATTCATTATTGTATCTATATTGGGTAACTTTCTATTTTAAAATAACTTGCGGGTTTTTTTATATGCCTTTTTATATTTAATTACTTACTCTTTTCATAGATTGTTTGTTTGTAATTTATGTTGTTATTAAAATTTGTGTTTATTTCTTTGGTTAAAACATTTTTTTATTTAATATTCGGTTATATAACCTATTTTGAACTTTTTTATCCATGAACTTTCTTCTGAGTATTGGTTTTGCATTTCTGTGATTGAATGACGTAAAACCTGAGATTATTTACAATTTAAGCTAGCCCAAACATTTTTGTTTCATTAATTATTATTCAAATAAATATCAGTATAATTTTTTATAAACAAATACATAAAGAAAGAAGTAGAAACAAAACAATATATATACAGGGTATGCAGAGCCACACAAATTGTATGTGTGAGATTACATATGAACTTTTATTCATAGACTGTTTCCCGTTCCTCATTCGCTAAAGGATCCTTAGTAACCAACATGTACTTGGTTTTGTGTTCGTTGATGACTAGACAGACCTATTTTCGCTGCCGTTTTCAATGCTAGGAAATATTGTTCAACTTCTCACTTGCTACGCCCTATTTGTCAATTTCATCAGCGTATGCTAAGATTTGTATCGACTTATTGTAAAATGACGTGTTGACCACGTGATCGACCATGTTATATATTTCGCTGTATTAGTTCCTATAATTCTCAACCTCAATATTAAAAATCATTACCTTAATCCAACCTTTAGTAATAATTCTTACTTTCACTCTAAACCCATCCTCAAGAAATACAGAGTCTGAGTCCATCCTTTATATTAAAGGATCGAGAATTTTCTCCCTGTATCTTAACGCTGATAGACATTGTCATTTTCGTCGTTAATTAGATAAGTTTTTCTAGTATAGCAAATTCACACATTGATTGTTTATAGTACTGTGGCAAGCTACTAGAAAAGCGATTTCTAATCAATCTATCATAAGACGGTTGCATGCATGCCATTTCAGAGCAAGAAAACGCCCTACGCAACCAAAATTGACGGCGGAGCAACGAGCAACGTACACGTAGATATCGTTGGACAATGGAACACAGTCAATGAAAATTAGAATACGAAACTATTGCCTCTTTCTGACAAATCGAGATTTCGTTTGTATACGTCTGATGGTGGAATATTGGTCTGAAGAGAAAGGGAATGGATTCAACCACTCTCTTTGAAGGCTGATCAATTTGTATCTGGGGGTAGAGAGCATTGTTATAATGGACGCAGTAACTTAGTAATTTTAATTAATGTAACAATGCTGGCTGTAAGATATCGTGAAAAGGCCATAGATCCAATAATAGAACTGTTTAAACATATTTCTCTGGGAGCAAACAATATATCTAAATGTGCGAAATACGATATAGATAACATTCTAATTAAAAGTAGGCTCTTATACGGTTCAGAAACTTGGAGATTGACGGAAGAATATACAAGAATAATACAAGTGATCAAAAGAATGCATGTAGAAGGTCGGTTAGATTATCATGAACGAAGAGAGTTAGAAATGAGAATATCAGAGAACAATTGGGATTTTAGGACACAATCACTACTGACTGGACAAATTCGAATATAATTAACAGTTCGAATTGTTTCTAAATTCCCTTTGTCGATTCTTCTGCGATCGACGATGATGAAATAAAATGTTGAAGTCATGGAGTAAATTATAGTTTTACTGACAGCTACTGAATGATTACACTCTTGTTGTTGTTGCGGTAAAAAATGTATAATAGACTGCGTCCCAAACTAGTCCCGAAACTATATTTCTAATCTCACAAATATTACCCTCTGCCCTAGAACAAAACTTTTGACTTTTGGAAGCTAGCAAATATAATTTGAACCGAGGAAATCATTACAGGCATTTCCTCAATAAAATATTTGGCAATAGTTTGCAGGAAGGTTGAACAAACTGTCATTAAGCAACTAATAATCGATATGTTTCACAATTATACACGGTGAAATTATACAAATCCAGGAAATTAAGATTAATGTGAGATTACAAATTAATGCACTAATTTGTGATTGAACACTGGCATCGAAAGAATGAAAAAAAAAAAAAGAAAAAAACAAGTTTTATATTAACTGGATATGTTTAGTATCAACTTGATAAGTTAATATGTAATACCAAAATTTTTATGTAATACTGAGGTAAATATATTAATAAATCAAATACTTACTGTCATTAATGTCGGTAGGTTCAACGTAAAAAAATTTGCAGCTCTCAGAATAAGAGGATATTTTGATCTTTCCATTATAGTAACAAACATTTTTTGACAACTAAGGTCACATTCGAACCATTCGGATGAATAACAAGCATCCGATATTTCATTGCTCTGTAATAAATACAAAAAAAAAAATACATTTAGACAAGGTAATCCAACCATATATCCCGTTTAAATCCCGAAATTGTACCAATTCAGCTAAATCACGATCAGTGAGATGTACAAATATGGTACAATTAGCATCCTAAAGCACCTAAAAGAAACACAGCATACTCACTTCCATTACATATTAAACAAATTATAACCGAAAAAAGGAGAGCGCGTCCAAAATGGCAAAGGTCCCGAAATCCACTCGATAAGACAAAGCTAAATAGACTAACATACCAGCTAACGTCAGCGCTAAATCAAGCTCGTAATGACACCTTCAATTTTTATATTAACAACCTCTCTCCATATGACCACTCTATATGGAGAGCAACTAAAAAATTCAAGAAACCGACACTGTCTATTCCTCCAGTAAGAAAACCTGATAGAAGTTAGGCGCAGACTGACAATGAAAATGCTAATGTATTTGCAGAATATTTTGAAAATATATTTACTCCAAATTTAGGTCAAAACATAAATGATGATGTAGTTAGCAAATATCTAGATGCACCCTGCCAACTATCACCTCCAATAAAAGCATTCTCCCCATTCGAGGTTCGCAGAATAATAATGAGTACCAACTGTAACAAAGCCTCAGAGAATCCTAAAACATCTACACAGAAAAGCAGTTCCCATGCTTACTATTATCTACAATAAAATGCTGCAGTTAAGCTATTTTCCAATCCAGTGGAAATATGCTCATATTATAACGATTGGAAATCTAGGTAAATTGCTTATAGAACCTTTTTCCTATCCTCCGATAAGCTTATTACCCTTGATGTCCAAGATATCTGAAAGGCTACTGCTAAATAGAATAAGCGAAACTGTACCACTCGAGAACATAATACCCGAACATCAGTTTGGTTTCCATCAAAAATATTCAACAATCCAACAGTGTCATAGAATAGTAAATAAAATCAAGAAAAGTTTGGAAAAAAGGCTATGTGTGCCTCAGGATTTCTCGATATTAAACAGGGTTTTGATAAATTCTGGCACAACGGTTTGCTTTATAAATTAAAATCTTTACTGTCCAGCGATATGTACCTTATCCTGAAGTCCTATATTAACGAATGTTTGTTCCAAGTAAAAAATCAATAATGATTTTTCAACCTATCACTCAATCCAATCCGGAGTTCCTTAGGGAAGCCTCCTCGGTCCATTCCTGTACCTAATCATTACTGCTGACATACCTATTACATATCACGTCACAGTGGCGACTTTTGTCGAGGATACATCCGTTTTAGTTTTAAACAAAGACCCAGACATAGCATCTGAAAAGCTGCAAAATTGCTTGCATACTTTAGAGAATTGGTTAACAAAATGGAAAATTAAAGTCAATAAAATAACGAAAAATTAGCCCAAGTCACACTTATAACAAGAAGACCCACTTGTCCACAAGTTAGTCTAAACAATACCCTTATTTCTGCCAGAGACGTTGTGAAATATCTTGGGTTGCATTTGGACCGAAAGCTCACCTCGAAGCAACATATTAACGCCAAAAAAAAACTCAGCTCAATATAAAATTAAAACAAATGAATTGGTTACTTGGCAGAAAGTCACAACTGTCATTCGAGAACAAAATACTGCTTTACAAAGTCATACTAAAATCAATATGGACTTACGGCGTAGAAATCTGTAGCTGTAGCAAGCCTTCAAATACAAAAATTTAACGTCCCTTGGTATGTAAGCAATGCAACCATCTACAATGACCTAGGAGCACCAACCGTAAAATATGTCATATCACTTCACGCCAACAAGACCAAAATTCTTAATTCAACGCACTACAGCCAAATTATCAGTGAATTATATCAGATACCAATGGAGGAACGCGGAATGAAGAGGACTTGGCCAGAAGACCTGATTACCTAGGTGAAAATGGAGAACTGTAGCTGAACGGTACTCAAATCAAATAAATATTGTCATCACATTTACTAATGTACTTACTGTTTATAAGTAAATTGTAAATATGCATTTAATATTGACGTTCCACAGCCACCGTTACTCTTAACAATGTTGTTTAAGTACAATTATTCTAAAGTTTACTAGAATCCATCTTTAAAATTGGAAACATTTTATCTTTACAATGTTACTAGTATCCTAATTTTCGGACACTTTTACTTTTGTCATGATAAAATATCGTAATTAGCTAATTCATTTTTATAACATATATTAATTGATGGAGAACAAGTTTACGAATCGTAGGGTATATACTAACAGAGCAATATAACATTTATGATATGTTTACATATACATTTATAAGTTCTATTTATTTTATATTGTATTATTTAAATTTATTTTACAAATGCTTAAAAGGACAAAATATCCCTCATGATTGGAATGTTGGATACATCAGCTCAATATTCAAGAAAGGGGATAAACGCAAATGCTCTAATTATAGGGGAATAACTGTTATTAGCTCAGTGGGGAGGTTGTATGGTCGAATAATAAAAGAAAGAATAGAATCAGAATAAGAAGACATAAAAGAAAAAAAAATGGATTTCGTGCAGGTAGATCGTGCACAAATGGTATATTCGTTCTGCAGCAGGTAATCGAAAAACGGAAGGCAAGGAATCTATCTACCCATCTATTGTTTGTAGATTTAGAGAAGGCATACGATACGGTAAGTTTGAAAAAACTGTTTCAAACATTGACGAAAGTAGGTCTCAGTAGAGAGTATGTGGATGCTACCGCAAATATATACAAAAATGCAAGAAGTGTCGTTAAAGAAGGAATTGTCATTTCCAATGACAAAGGGACTTAAACAAGGATGTTGTCTATCCCCGACCTTATTTAGTGGAGCAGTGGAGGAAACAAGTATCCGGAATGGGAATAGACATAGGCGATGGTAAATGTAAACTTTATTTAACGCAGACGATCATGTAGTCGTAGTGAATAATGAGAAAGACATGGACTACATGTTTAGAAAACTAAAGAAAGAATATGAAAAATTGGCCTGAATATGAATATGTCAAAGATAGAGTATCTTAAAATAGGAGATAATGAAGAAGATCCAGAGTTGGAAATTAGAAACACAAAAACATGCAATGAATCTCGGATCTATAATATCTAAAGAAGGCACTACCAAAAGAGACATCGAAAACAGAACGCAGCAGGGAAAAAAGGGGTAAACATTCTAAACTCTCTACTAGGGTCTAAAGATATTAGACAAGAAACGAAATTAACAATATATCGAACCTTGGTAGAGCCTATTATGACTTATTATGGGACAGGAGTTTGGCCGATCACGAAAAAAGATAGAAAAAGAATAGAAGTAGTAGAAATGGATTTTATAAGGAGAGCGTGTGATGTATCCAAAAATAATCATATCAGGAATAAAGATATTAGAAGGAGGACAAATACTGTATATTCCAGTGTA
Organism: Diabrotica undecimpunctata; assembly: GCF_040954645.1. Taxonomy (NCBI): domain Eukaryota; kingdom Metazoa; phylum Arthropoda; class Insecta; order Coleoptera; family Chrysomelidae; genus Diabrotica; species Diabrotica undecimpunctata. The sequence goes on along the minus strand of NC_092809.1, from coordinate 92,991,721 downwards.
GACAGAATTGAAACGAGACAACTAGTGTGGTATGGTCACGTGAAGAGAATTAAAGATAGATGGCCAAAGAAAGCTTTAAATTATATACCACAACAAAGAAGAAAAAGGGAAAGGCCTTCAGTTGCCTGAGGAGAAAGTGTACGGCACATAATGAGAGATAGAGCCATCAAAGAGGACAAATGGATGGACAGAAAATGATGGCGGTCGAAAATCGAGAAGCGGCGGAGGCTGTAGGAACCTCGCTTGATATATATATATATATATATATATATATATATATATATATATATATATATATATATATATTTAAATTTAAAAACTATTTGGAATAAAAGGTAATACTTACACTTTCCATCAAGAGATGTCCGTACCAACAGTACATTGCTATTTGGCATGACATACAATTAAGATATGTAATCAGTAGTACAAACTGGATGCTTTTAAAACTAATCTAAAATTAAATTTAATTCACCTATTTTTTTTAAACTAAGGTAATTTATAAATAAAATTCACAATTAGTGTGTTATAAATTTCCGTAAACTATCAATAAAATTATTTTCAGCTTCTCGCAAACAAGAATAATTTTTATCAAATACTTCTTAGGCCAGCGTTTCTCAACCTTTTACCAGTTGCAACCAAATTTTATATAATTATTTTCACCGCGCCCCATCCAATAAAAATATATGAATCCAGGACCGATGTTCGGGGGGGGGGGGGGTTGTTACCGAAGGTTGTTACCTTTTTTTAAGGCACTTTTCACACTCTTGAGTGCCATAAAAACAATCAAACCTTATCGTTATTAAAGTATATTTATTTGTCAAATTTTTTAGCCAGTCTCTCTGGATACGCCCTTGTACTAAACTTACAGTAAAACCTTAATTACTAAATTACCAAGAATAAGTAAATTTATTGATATTTGGCAACACCAATCCGGAATCGATCGTCTCTCTTCGCGAGAAGTTCCGAGTTACGAGTTCTCCTCTCTCCTCCTCAGATCCAGACCTTACTTAAGTCAGTTTAGTCAGTCCAGTCAGTCCTTCTGCATCTGTTAAATTTATTGTGAATGTTTATGTTGTAGTTTGCGTGTATTAATTGCAGTTCACGGTATTAAAATATTCCAAGCAGTAGATAAATCTACTTAAATTTATACAAAACCATATATAAATTTTTAACTGGGCGTAAGCGAGCATTCGATACTAGTTAAGCATCAACAAGTGTACAGGCGAGAGTGGTTCCAAAAATAAAATCAAGAAAATATTCTCAAGATTACTTCAATTTTGGGTTTACGTTGTACGACGAAGAATTGCGTCGGAATATGCACAGATGGTGCTCGTGCAATGTCAAGAAAATTTCATAGTCTATAAGCGCTTGTGAAACAAAAGTCTCCAATGTGTAAATAGCCACACTGTATGATCCACAGAGAAGCTCTGGCTTCCAAAGAAATGTCTCCTGGCCTGAATATTATGCTAACAACGTTTGTAACAGTAGTTAATTACATAAAAATGAGACCTTTGAAAACCAGAATCTTTTCTGCACTTTGTTAAGACATGGGTGCATTACATTCAGCATTATTATTTTATTGTGAGGCAAGATGGTTATCACGTGGGAAATTTTTACAACGTGTTTTTGAATTGACATGAAATCGCTATTTTTCTAGAAGAAGAAAATAGACCGGATGCCGATATGTTTCGAGATAGTTTATTTTTGATGAAACTGAGCTACTTGGTTGACATATTCGAGAAACTAAATATTTTGAACATTCAGCTTTAAGGAGCCAATACACATATATTGGACACGAGTGATAAAGTTAATGGTTTTTGTAAAAAATTGGAATTGTGGAGCAGAAATTTAAAGCAAAAAAACCTAGAAATGTTTGCAAATGTGGATGAATGTATTAAAACTTATAAGGTTAAAGAACAACACGTGAAAGTTGTTTTTGTAACCACTGAAAATCATTTAGCGATGCTGACTAAAAATTTTAAAAGATATTTTTTTGAGACGACAAATTAATACGTAGTTACGAGTGGGTTAGGAATCCGTTCCAAATTACACCGGAAGGGCTTTCTACGGCGGAAGAAGAAACCTTCATTGACTACACAGCAAATGATGAAATTAAGAAACAGTTTAATAATAAATCCCTCTTTGAATTTTGGGCAAGAGTAAATGATGAGTTTTCTGCACTGAAAACCAGAGCGTTCCGTATACTATTTTTTCTTTGCCGTTTTCAACATCATACCTTTGCGAAACAGGATTTTCTGCGGTGGCTGCTTTGAAGGCCAAATATAGATCGCAGCTAAATATAAAAAAAAGAACTGAGAACGTCTATTTCTAATATTACACCCCGTTTCGATAAACTTTGCTCTACAAAACAAGCTCAAGGAAGTCACTGATTTATTATTAAACTTGTTCATAATTTAATGTTCAGTGCTCTTTATAATTATACCTGTTATATCAGTGTTCATGTGTATTTTATTTTTTCGAATACCCCCCCATTAATAATACCGCGCCCCACAGGTTGAGAATCACTGTCTTAGGCAATACAAAAAATTCTAAAGTACACTGACGTTTTAGCTTCTAAATGGAGAGAAGTTTATTTCACCAAAAAATAAAAGTTTAACTGTAATTAATTATTTATTTAGTATTATTTAGGAAGATCGTAAAACTTTGATTTTTTCGTAAAGTATTTACTATACCTACTTAATTATTATCTTTAGAGAAGTGGAAGAAATAAATAAAAGTCTAAAGAATTCAGTCAAGTAGGAAATAGAAAAAGAATGGCAGACCACACAGACAGCCATGTCAGAAACAACGAAAAAATGTATAGAAAGTTGTCAGAAATGAGCGTGAGAGATTGGAGAAAAAAAGCAAGGGAACAAAATATAAGGGAAATATTCAAGTTTTTAGAAACCAGGGGCCTACAAGACCTGTAGTGCTGTTGTATATATATATATATATATATATATATATATACAAAAAATCTGTTCAACCTCAAAATACTCCACATGCTAGCAAAGAACTAAAAGCAAGAATTATTGTAAGTAAATTAGAAGATGGTTGGTCACTATCTGCCATAGCGAACCATTTTAACGTAAGCAGAATAACAGTTTTTAATATTAATAAAAGATGGAGAGAACAAGAAACTCTCGAAAGAAAGCAAGGTTCTGGAAGACTAAAAATATCTACCGCTCATGAAGATGGTGCGCTTTTGAAGAGATTAGAAAAGAATCCTTTTGCGAAAACTGCAAGACTTATGTCACAGTTTCTGGGAAGAAAGACAACAACTTGGCTCAGAATTAAACCATCGCGTCTTAGGTACCGAACTGCAACAAAAAAACAAGCTCTTACACCACAACAGAAGCAATCAAGACTTATATTTGCTTTAAACCATCAGCTACAAAATCAAGATTTTTGGGACAGGGTAATATTTACAGACAAGAAAATTTTTCAATCTTCTAAAAAGGACAAAATTGGGTTGTATAGACCAGATAATAATAGATTTAATTCTATACATGTTGATAGATTTATAGGGATTCAGTTTATCTAGAGTAATGGGAATGGTATGGCGTATAGATGGCAGGTTTCTTGTGCAGACTTATCTAAATATTGTAGAAAACATTCTGTTTCCCAGTGTAGAAAAGTTGCATCCGGAAAATAATTTTATTCTCCAACAAGATAATTGTCCTGTTCACACTGCAAATATAATAAATTAGTGGCTCCAGAATAACAACATCGAAACCTTACCATGGCCCAGCTACAGTACAGATTTAAACCCAATCGAAAATGTGTGGGGGGTTATTATAAAACAGTATCGGCTTAATTTTATACCTCAAAATACTGAAGAGCTTTGGCACGGTATACAACAGGTTTGGGAAGAGCTTTCTAAAGAAGACAATTTCATAGTTCCTTTCACGCAGATGCACCGAAGACTACAAGCTGTTATCAATGCTGATGGAGATTTAACAAAATATTAATTTTATTTTTACATACCTAAATTCAGTATAGTTTTGGTCTTGCAGACCCTCGCTTTATTTAGAGAATTTCTTGTTCCTTTCATTTTTTATTAATAGAAAAACTGTAGTTCTGCTTATGTTTTGCTGCCTCTGATAGTGCCCAGTTATCTTTTAACTTGGTTACAATTCTTACTTTAATATATTGTTGAGTTAAGTCGTTTGTTTTATTCTATGTAAAAACATTCATTGTATGTAAAAACTATCATTTATAATACTCTTTATAACATGCAGGACTTCAAAATAATATCAAAATTTAAACCTTAATAATTATTACAATTTATGAATTAACATATGAAATCAATTATTCTTTGTTTGTTTGTTTATTTTATTATTTGTCTGTTATAATAAATATGATATATTGTCAGACCAATCATATACACTGCTCAAAATGATAAAATCTTAACTAAGAGTCTTATCAGTTTTTTTAGAAATCAGCTGTACACCAACGTTAGTGTATTACTAATTGCATAGGTGCTAGGAACTGGCATGTATATAATATCTGGACATTTTCTAAATGTAAAAAGTTTCAAAAAGAAATATTATTTATAAACAAATACCATATTAGCGTGATATTTTAAATTATTTATATTCTATTTTTTCTTTACAGAATATTGGCATCATCAATTTCATAATATAGATATATAGATATAGATGATTGCCTAATTATTAGTATTCATCGCATCAAAATTCAGCAACTATAAATAATGATTTTCCCTGTTTCTTATACGACCAAGTAACAGTTTGGTCGAATTGGTGAAAAGTTGAGCATTCGCCAAAATTTTCACTGGCGAAAACGCTTCCGCCAAAAGGTGTTTTCGCTCTCACCAAAATTTAAATTGTCATTTTTCTAAAATGGATAAAATTTACTTTGTATACTCAATTAACTGATTCCAGTCCCAAATGCATAGTAATTATTGTAATTGATTTTTTGATATATTGATATATAATAATGATTTTTGATATGAATGACTTCGAATGTAATTGACTGGAAGTTTCTATACAATCAAGCACATGTGCTCCAAGACAATATTAATTTTAAATTAAAGTAATGAATTATTCATACGTAGGTTTTATCAAAAAATAAAATTGTATCTATTCAAACAAAGTTTTAAATATTAAACATAAATATTTAATATTTTGAACTTTTTAGGTTTTTATAGATTATTATTTACGAGTACAAATAGAAAGCTTTTTTCAAAATTAATAAACAGCCACTCTCATTATTCAGATTATTCTTCTTTTTTCATGTAATGAAGTCTGCAACAGTTAAGTAATTATTACATATTACGTAATTATTGTTTTATTTAACTTTCTAAACGCTTTAATACTAAGAAAAATATTTTCGTATAGCAATATTAAAATTGATTTTGGTAATCAAAATACTATACAATACTGTCTTACTTTCTAATTAGTTTAATTTATATTTTTCGGATAATTTAACCAGGATATTTGTCAATTATCTGTGAATTGAAGAAGAAAACTCTAAGTTCTTTGACACTAATAATGGTCTAAAACAGTGCAGGGATGCGCTGCTGTATCTCCCCTTTCATATTACCTTGGAAAAGGCAATCAGACAATTATTAAATGTTATAATGAATGGAACTATTTTTAATAGATCGACGCAAATTCCCGCATTCGCTGACGATATATTTATAGTGGGCAGAAGTATGAGAGACATGGTGTAGTGTTTTACAAGGCTTGCGGACGCTGCAAGTGAATTAGGACTTATAGTAAACGAGGAAAAAACCAAATATACGTTGGTTTCTAAAAACCCCCAAAATATCCAACAGAGAATTCAAATTAATAACCATACCTTTGAGCAAGTCAAAGAAGTCACATATCTTGGATCGCTAATAAACACAACAAACACGAAAAGCGACGAAATATAAAGACACATAGCAATAGCAAACAGAACTGTTTGCTATTGCATTGCAGAACGTTTAAAAAATATATATAAAACGTGAAGTAAAGCTCAATATATACAAGACCTTAATAAGACCGGTTTTGATATATGGGGCTGAAACGTGGACCTTATCTCAAAATGATAAAAGACTTCTTGTTATTTTTGAGAAAAAAAATATTAGAAAGATTTTTGGGGCCGTAAATGAAAATTGGCTATAACGTCGAAGATACAACTTTGAACTGTCAGTTATACACCGATCCAGATATTGTGAAATTCGTTAAAGTGCAGAGACTTAGATGGACTGGTCGTATTACTAGGATGTCAGATCACGAATACACGAAGAGATTAACATTTTCAAAACCAGAGGGCACAAGAAGTAAAGGACGAACATAAAGGTGATGCATTGATGATGTGGAAGGAGACCTACAGATTCTAAGGGTCAGAAAATGGAGGGAAGTTGCCAGGAATCGACAGGAGTGGCCACTTCTTTGTGAGCAGGCCAAGATCCACAACGAATTGTCGAGCCACTTATGATGATAATGATGATGATTTGTTAATTATATTTCATGTGTTTAAATAGGGACACGAGCAAGAGCCAAAACCTCATACTGGAAGTAAAGCAGTAGCTACTAATTCCATCAATGAAATCTGTACACTCAGAATTCGGTAAAACTTGATTTTGGTTTATATTTTTGTAAATCAGTTAGTATAAGTAAGGAGAATAAAGGTTAATGTATTCGCGTGACGGTTTCAACATAAAAGTTTTTTTTCGAAATATTTTGTGAAAATTGAATATATTTTTTTACGGGTAGACAATGCAACTTTTAGAAAATCCTTGGGGTCCGGATTCTAAATTCAAATTTTCAGAAAAATTCAGAAAATTAAAATTTTAAATGAGTTGGTTAACTGACTGGAATTGGCTGGTGTATTTTGCAACAATGGATGCTGCGTTCTGTAAGTTAAATAATCAAAGAAGAACCTAATATCTTTTTAATTGCCTACAACTACACCTGTTTAAAACAAAATTTTTCCTTTTGATTTTTTTACGTAACATACCAACATCTAAACTAAATAGTGTTTAATATTCGTTATAATTATAATTTATTTACTTACCACCAGCATCTGAAATCCGGTTAAGCATATGACCAAAACGCTGCATAGAAATTGTACAAATATTCCTCTTGAAAAAGTTTTTTCAATATCGATTACGAAACTGTAAATGTATTTAGAAAAAATGTTATTTACACTTTAATTAAAATATACAAGCTGATCAACTTTTGGGAGAAAGTGCGCTATATCTGTGCATAAACGCAGCACAAAAAAAACGACCTGTTGTACCCATAAATTGCAAATTTGTAAATGTAAAGGCCAGTTTGGACATTATTATCAAAATTCATAAAAAATATTGATTTTACTAATGATCTATAAATCATTTTAAGTCAAATCACAAATTCAGTATTTGCTCAGTATTTTTAAATGCATCACCCTGTATTTTATATCACCATTATAAACTTAGTCAGCGTAGTTTAATTTGTCCTAAGTATTTTCTATGAGTATACTTAACCCATTAATGCCCACCGTATTTTATGTAATACGGGAGACACAGCTACATATTTCGCCATCTACTAGTTAAAAAAAAAGTAAACATTAGTTGTTTTCCCAATATAGGTTACAGAGTAGATGTTAGAAGGCAACTGTTTATAAAAACATCAGAAATTTATTCCTGTTGCATGATGCCGGAATTGATGAGAAAGGCCAGTTCAATTACACTTTTCAAAGTATTGGCCGAGGTACACTATCTCAAAGCATGGATATTACAGCTATTTCTCGAAAAAATACAGCAATTGAGAAAACAGTGCTGCCAAATACAACTGTGACTGAAAATCATTAATCAGTTAACGGTTGCAGAAATTTCACAAAATTCTGAAAACAGAAAAAAAATCTATGAAAAGAATCGATCGTAATTGGGAAGAAAAAAATGCTGGAAAATGGAGCTATAAATAGAAACAACAAAATTTAAAGCCAATCGATGTGTTTAAATTATTTTTTGATGAAAAATTCATGGACTATCTTTATAAAGAAACGGTAAAGTACGCTTCACAAAAATTCTGCCCTTTCTCTTTGTCCGTGGATAATTTAAATAAATACCTTGGCATTCTTTTTCTCACTGGATACCACCCATTTTCTTTTAGGAGAATGTATTGGGATTGTCGAGAGGACTATCACTCTCCTTTAGTTAGTAATATTATGAGTCGAAACAGATTTGAACAGATTCATAGATTTTTACACTTTAACGATAATACGTTGTACCAACAAACCAATAAAGCGTTCAAAGTTCAACCCCTAATTGACCATCTAAATGAACATTTTCATCATTACCTCCAGCCAGTAAACGGAAGTTTCTCAGTGAAAGAAGCCATGGAGCCGTATTATGGACCTCATACAATGAAGCAGTTTATTCGAGGAAAACTCATCCTTTACGGATATAAATTCTGGAGCGTTGCGACTAATAAAGGTTACCTTGCAAATTTTTATTCATATTCCGGAAGTGGAGATAAATTACAGGGTAACTCGTTAAGAAGTTCCGTAACCAACCGAAAAGCTGTGTACAGGGTTTTTACCACAAGAATCTGTTATCTTATTGATAATTTTTTACATCTTTACCTTTACTGACAAGGTTGAGAGATCAAAAGATACACTATATCGGCACAATTAGAAAAAACAGGATTGAAAGGGCCCCACTCAAAGAAATAAAAAAAAACAAATTCGTGGAACTTCCCACGCTCTACATAGCGAAGAACATCAGCTCACTCTTGTTCGCTGGAATGTCAATAAGGAAGTTACTATGGCAACTAATGTTTCAACTCCAGATATATTTACTATAGGAAAGTGTAACAGATGGTTCAGAAAAGATAGAAAAATTATAGCGGTCCCTCAACCAAACTTTGTGCAAATGTATAACAAGGGAATGGGTGGTGTAGACTTATTCGATAAGCTAAGAGGATTATATAGGATTCGAATTCGATCTAAAAACTGGTATTGGGCGATATTTAGATTTTACTTGAATGGGACAACAGTCAACATGTGGCTTCTTTACCGAAACATTGAGGCCATCTCTCTATTAGAATTTTACAGGCGAATTGTGGAGGCCCTGCTGACAGCTCCAGATATTCTTACGCCACGTTGAGTACGTCCAAAATCTTCAAAAAATGTTGCTGACGAAATTCGTTTGGATAATGTGGGTCATTTGGTGGACAAAATTAAAAAACAACGAAGGTGCGGCAAATGTACCAAATATCGATGCATTAAATGTAATGTAGTACTTTATCACGAGCAATGTTTTGTCAAATATCACATGTTGTAAAAATTTTAAAATAAATAATATTGTATCTTTCATTGCCCAGCTTATGATATATCATACGTCAAAAAAGACAGTTACAAAGGAAAAAGAAAACGTAAATTTTGCACATTGCTATTAAAAACAACCTCTCTTTATTTTATTCTTAAGTATTGATTTCGTTTTGATAAACATTTAATTTTGGGCATTAATGGGTTAATATGTAGTTTTCGACATATTTTAAATTGTAGTAGAAGAATTTCGTTAATTAAATTAATAATTTTTATTTACTTTACTAATTACAACTATCTTAAATCAACACACAAAACAATAAAGAAATTTTTGTTATTTTAACTGTAGAAAGTGTTCGAAATGATTTCCCATGTCATCAAAATAAAGGGTTCTATGAAGGTATATTGTACAAATTGACAATTTAGTTTTAATTCAAATCGTTTTGACCAACATTTCGTGCTCAGCATCATTTCGTTCTAACTTGTGGGAATAAAATTGATACAATACAGAAAAAGATAGCAAAAAGGAGCACTGAGAAAGAAGTGACATTTCTGAATCCATAAATTAAAATATATGTAGAGAGGCGATCCCGGTAGAGAATTCTGTCACTGCCCCTGATATACCTTAATAGCTTCAAATCGGGGTCATACCAGGCAGCTTCGGCAGAATTTATTTTTGCTAAGAGTTGGTTCGATTCGTAGTGATACAAGGGCAACGGGTAAACCAGGTCCCATAAAAGATCTACCGAGTGTTGCAGAGCTGTTAAAGCAGCTCTACCGAAGTCCCGAGGATTTTTTGTAATAGTTGTTGGAAAATGTATAATAAAATTGACTGCAGTACATTCTACATAAACATATGGCTTTTGTAAAAGAAAAAAAATAATGAAGTATAGCTATGAATTTAATACAGACCTATAAATCGCATTGTAGTGAATTATACATTTTATTATTTTCTGTTTCGGAGATTCTATTTCTGTTCTATTTCCTGTGTTCATATTGGATATCGTACTTTTCCTAAACCGCTCTTTTAATATCTCCGTATGAACTGTTGCTAAAGTTATCAATGCTATAGTCAAAATATCAATATTTGAGTTTGTCCACGCCCCAATTGAGAGACTGAGCACAACCACAAACCATATATAAACATAATATTTTTCCGTATCAAATGGAATCCAAACTGGTAGCGGTAGTTTTTTAATTTCACCGGGTTTATGGTCTAATATCGGATAGAGGCCGTAAAAAAGTACGACTCCGGTGCATAATATCCTGAATATTTTAGCAAGTATTCTAACATTATCTACATAATCGTTTACTAATTTCTCTTCCTCTTCATCCAAATAAGTCAACAAAGGATTCTGAAGATGCTTTTCAATTACAAACATATTATTTTTATAAACTATAAAGTTGACTAATTTACACACAAATGCTGATTGTGTCATACAGAATAGTAACACTTCTGATATTTTAACGAGATCAGATAACTGCGTGTACAGATATACTACGATTAAAATCATTTCTAGCCAAGACATTGTAAAGTTAAAGGTGCCTCTTATGTAATAGAACATCTTAGTCATCTTGGAAACATGTTGAATCGGATAAAAACCTCCAAACGTTAGGTATCTTTTTTCTATGTCAAATGCATCCACTAGGTTTATATGCTGAAATGAAAGATCAGGAATCAATCTAAAATCACGTTTTACAATTTTGATATTATTCTACACATGCAGTCCAGTCGTCAGAGATTTGATGTCTAAAAACGAGAGGACTAAGCTGAATTTTGTTGAGAATGACAATTTTGGGACACCAAAAAAGATGCAAATGTTTCCTACTACTACCCTCGGTCTTAATCATAAAGGGGAAAGACGGAAAATATCGATTTACCAAGAATCTGGACTTCGTAGACAAAATGTATCACACAAGAAATTTAACTGAGATATGTAATTTTGAAGAAAAATGTTTATTAGCACTTTTTGGTGTAGAATGAATACAAGAAGAATAGACCGAAGCATATCTCACAAAACCGTGTGATAATGGATAATAACGGAGGAAACCGAAATCACAGAGAAACATAAAGGGAAACACGGGGCGGAATGTCATGTCAATTTTGATGTCATGGCAAGTTAATAAGTTTTTTGTTAAAAATGAAAACGAACTATAGCAATTAATTAATCAATTATTCTAAAAAACAATAAATAGAATAAAATATTGGAAAAATCAAGATAATTGACAATTTTACTTGATATTTAAAGTAGTTCACTTTTCCCATTCCACCCAATATACGGGGTAGAACAGGATTTAATTTGTTGATAGCTTTTAATGAATGCAGTCATAAGAAAAGCATGGATTAAAAATATAATTAGTGGAAAATAATTTTTATTAATATTACCCCTAACACAATTTTTAATTGACACATAATTCACACATGAAAACTGATTCATCATTCTCGCTATCTACGTTAACACGATGAGCATGATACTCATCCATCATGGGAAGTTAAATAAAATTCTTGGGAGTATAAACACACTGAGCATCATTTTCAGTTTCACTGGTATCATAGTCTAGCTTCTTGTCTTTCAGACCTTTATTTAACAACAACCTCTTCTTTTTAACCGCCTTTTTTTGTGGCTTTACTTCCGTCTTTATTGAAGCTAACTTTTCTTTTTACCCGCTCTACTTTTTTATCCGTCTTGGCTTTTGTGTCTTGCTTGGCCTTTTTCAACTCTTCTAAGTAAGGCTATAAAGTCAGAATGACTGTTTTTCCTTTTTTTCGAGAAGTTCTTTTCTTGTTCTGTTTTACTTTCGCTATCGGTAGAACGAGGAGAAATAGTCGGAAATGACGGTATGTTATTTGTAACTGAGGGATTTGCAACAGTATTTGACATCCATGAACACTGAGAAAGAATGAGTAGCTATCCACCGTTAGATGCTGATGTTTTAGAATTTAGCTACTTCATTTGTCGCTGACATTGTCATTGGCGTTTCTGAGCTTTAAATTATCATCTATTTGAATATCTCGTGGGGCGGATGGAAGGAAATCGTCTTCAGCTAAAGCATTAACATCTAGAAGTCATATTCCTGTTTTTATGAAGCTACTCAGTGCTATTTTTATTGTAGCTGCCATAATAAATGCAGCTCGAAACAACGATGCAATCTGAAATAAAATCACTACTTTTTCAGGATTTGATCTTAACCATCTTCGAATTTCCTCTTCATAATAAACACTAATAGGCTTTATCAGTATCTAAAGGCTAAAGACGTTGCGAACAGTGCGGAGGAATGCAGAGCAATACAACTCATTTATCTCGAGCAAGATCAATGAGTTCGAGGTTTTTGGTATGTGTCGAATGTCCGTCGAACAGAAGCAAAACAGGAGCATCTTTCGTGGCCTTACAGAAATATATACATTTTTCAAACCAACCAACAAATGTTTCGGTTGTAACTCATCCTGATTCTGAGATCTCTGCCCACCCTCCAGGTGGCAGACCCAACTTTCTGCTTTTGTTTCCTAGGGAAAATTAACATAGGAGGCATGCAAGATCCATTGGCAGAAAAACACAACTGCACAGTTTTATCTCTCTCACATGAGGTTAGCGTGCCTACCTGCCGGTTTTCCTTTCGTTGCTATGATTTTAGAATCTCCTTTTAGATACGAGCAAAAGTCAACTTATATTTATCATTACATTCTTTTAAGAGTGATTGGAATTAGGCTACAGCTACCCGATTGAAGCCCATTACACGAGCTCCACAGGTTGACTTTTTGTTGATGCAAAATTCTGGATTATTCCGCTTTTTCTTAACATATCGAACCAATGTTGATTTTGGTACACTAAATTGAGACGAGGCTTTTATTGGCCTCGTCTCAATTTAGTGTAAAAAAAAGAGAATAGTTGAACTGGACTTTATGAGAAGATTTCTATAAATCACCAGAGAGCAGAAACATAAGAACAGAGGAAATATGGGAAAACATAAAAAAATAATGCTAAATTACAAAGAATGACAGAGCACAGGTGGCCAAAAAGAATACTGGACTGGAACCCGTAGGAAGAAGGCGGAGAGCATAGAGTGCTGTGGAGGACAAATACAGCGAACTCATAATGGGGAAAAACCGAAGAAGAAGAAGAAAAAGTTATTAAGATAAAACAACAGAACTCATATAAAGAAGCACTGAAATAACATGAAAAGTGCACATAACAAATGAACAAATAGGGCACGTAACATGCTTTTTATATTTTCTGTATGATATTGAATCATCGATCATAAATAAATTTAATAAAGTAAATGCTATCAACATTTACTTTGATCAACCATGACTTTAGCTACTTGTGTTAAAATATCTTCTACTGATAGAGTTATCAAAGAACACGACGTGGAACACAAGAAAATTAGCTGGGCTAAAAACAGTAGGGGAATTAGTACCATGTATTAGTGCCACATATTTGCTAATATCCAATAAACCGAATGGGGAGTTAAAGAGCAAATAGGGAAGAAACAAAGACGGTAGTTTTTAAATTTCATATTTCATACTGAGAGTACAGAGATACAAGATAATGTAAAATATGGAGAACATACAATAAGTTTAAGACTTTATTAATATAATTTATAGAAGAGCTCTTCTACTTACCCTCATATTGGTGTAATTTGTCTTTTATCAAATACGTATACGCCCCTACATTCATTTTTATATTTTTTGGAGATTGTAAATAATTTATCGTTGGGTGTTACTATTAAAACTCGTAATTTGCAGGTAGCTGAATAACAAATTAAATACTATGCAATTTAGCATATTGAGTTGTTTATACAATTTGAATTAATCATGTTATAATTGGTAGAGTAGTATTATATTAAGGTGTTTTGTAAAACTCCCTTGCTTAAAAAAATATTTTTAAATATTTCCACACATAAATTATTACAAGGAGTTGTTAAGTTAAAAAATTGTGGATGAGGAAAGCATCAATTTTGTACATTATTACAATTTAATTTATACGTCTAAACAGGTTTACCTTGATATTTATTATATCTTAAAAGGACGGTTTCGAAACTAATTATATTTTATTTTATTTTATTTTAGGCCTATCAATCTTAATAAAATTATTTAATATTAATAGTTTATTGAAAAGTATTTTTACAAATTTTTAATATTTTACAAACTTATTAACGAACGGTAGGCTAATAAAATAAAGAGGAAAATAATCTCACAGTATTTTGTAACTAGGATTTTCAAATATTGGAATATTAAAACTGTATAAATGTTAAAACATGAAAAAATATTCTCAATCTTTTTGCGTCGCTAAGATTGATAATATAAACATTTCTGGTCTGTATATAATAATTTTAATTGCATGCTTCTGATGTTGATTCCGCTTAATATTGTGCGTCAAATAAATATCCACTTGGGATGGTGAGAAAATATTGGGGGAAGCCAATGAAATCACTCTAAAATGGAGCGCATAGGAGTCGGTTTCATTGTTTAGTCCAGATTTTCTTCAAATTCGTTATTGTATGTTTATTATACGTTTTTGCCATGGAAATATAGTGTAAAGTGATTTACTCTACGATGAGCCCTCTGCCTGGGCAGTTGGATTCGTTTTTTAGTCCAAATTTTCTTTAAACTCGTTATTCGTTATTGTTTTTTTGTTATCGAAAATTAGTTAGTCAGCAGTTAGTGGAAAAACTGTTAAGTTGAGATTTAGATTTGGAAGAGATAGCTTTCGGTGGTAGTCTTCAAAGTAGAATTTGTGCTCAAAATATTATTTGGCCGTTTTTGTTGAATTAATAATGGATTGTTTGTGCTGTGCCTTATCTGAGAGATTTGTAAGACGGCGTTACCAACCATTATGAGAGGTCCACATGGTTTAAAGAAGAAATTGAGTGGCCGATTGAAGATTGCAGTTTGTTGTCATCCAGAATAATCCGAATCCCGAATCAGTGTCCAATTTCCCAAGAATTGTCCATTTGTGTTCCATGGTCACTTTAGACCAATTCCAGCTTGTGTGGGACACAGTTGTATGTTGTTTGCAGTGTTTTGATTCAATTCCAATCCCAATAAGAGCGTAGGCGCAAAATTTCGGGCCAATGCTTTTTAAATGCAACCATTTTTTTCGAATCCTAAAAAAACTAATAAGTATTTTTGAAAAATTTAAACGCAGAATGAAAGAATACATTATTACTGAAGGCCGAAAGTCCCTGAAAACTTCTATAATGTTTATTTTAATAAGTTACAGGGGTGAAAAAAAAGAGAAAATTTAGTGTGATTTTTAATTTCAAATATCTCATATATTTTTTAAAAATATTTGTTAGTTTTCTCAGGATTTGAAAAAAATGATGGCGTTTAAAAAGCATTGGCCCGAAATTTTGCGCCTACGCTCTTAAAGGAAATACATCAGCCAGTAATACCAGGTACTTTTTATTAAAATTATTCAAAGTAAAAATAAACAATTTTCATTAATAACAAATTTGCTTTCATGAAAAAAATTATAAATAAATAAAATTATAAGTTTTATTGATTAGCTAAGTGTCATATTAGTCTTCTTTTCAAATTATCAATTTTAAAATTTAATCAATATTTCAAAAATGTTTGATATTTCATTTCGACATATGACAGACAGCATTATTCTTTTTCTGACAATTGGTAAATAATCATAAATTTGAATTGTTTTGTTTAAAGGTTAATCTCAATGTAAGCTCCGTTAAAAAAGTTAGATAATTTTGATTTCTAATAATAATTTAAATTTCTATAAGTGTCTCCAACGTCTGGAGCTTGTTTTAAATCGTTATAAATAGCACCATTGTAAGTTTTGTTGATAAATTTTGTTAATATTATTTGTAATAATTGTTGATGTGAAGTAATAATAAATATGTAATGTTTCTCTCTAAACCAGGAGTTATAGAATTATTTCCTTTAAAAAGATTCTCACCATTTAAAATTGTTTTAGGAAAGAAAAGCGTTTCTTTCAATCCAACAAGAGGATTCTATTAAACGGCGTCCATCAGTTCGACGAACTGAACAGAACCGACGTATTAGTTTTGATACGTCGGTTGATACTTTAGATTTGATACTGCCAATGTTTCGTCACTTGGATGGTGTAGGTGTGTAGCATAATGATTTCTTTTAAAATGTAAGTGTAAAAATTTTGTAGTACACCCCTGGGCTATATATAAATCTTGGTGTTTTTGTGTACACATTCAAAATTTCCAAGAAAGAATTTATTTATTTATACGTGTTAGATTAAACACTGGATATATTTCAAGGTTATTTCACGATTCGTATCAGCGGGTTAAAGTAGGACGCGAGGAAAGGGGGATCTGCGTTAGAGATCGGGGGAAGCGTGGAAGGTCAAGTTGAGGTTTGCAACTAAGTCGGTGTTGAACGGACGTGTGGCAGTTAAACTGGTCAAAACCGGCGAATTTGTTGAAATGAGTGGAAATTTACTCTTTATTAAAATGGCAGATTAGAAAAGAGTAATCACTATTTTGTTAAGTATCTAAGAGATTTGTGCCGTGTACCAGAATATTGAAAATGGTTCCAGTGTTGTAAAAAGCCGCTACTAGGGTGTGTCTAATGTGCTGCTGATTTTGTTCCAACCTCACTTTTATTTGTCTCTGGTCGTCTTAGCCAGACCATTTGAAGCAGTGCTTTTTGTTCGTGCATAGCAAAAATTCCAGTATAATTCCAGTTTAACCCCAGAAGTGCATTATTTTTTGTAAAACCAAGGTAACTTTTTTTGTTTTAAACTTTCACAAGAAAAAAATAAACATTAAAATAATAATTGCTTTCATAATTTAAATAATAAAAAAAAAGGTTTTAATAATTAATATTGTAAATCTTAGGGTGTGGCTATGCTGTCATTTTAATTTTTCTCTCATTGAATAAAATTCAATGGTGACATATGACAGCTAGATTCATATTTTTGTGACATTAGCTTCTTTTGTTTTTAGAGAAGGTTAACCTTTATGAATAGTTCTATTTAAAAAGATAATTCTTTATTTTTAATTTTTTTTTAAGGTTAAAGTACATTTATTGACGTTTCAATATGCAATATTGCGCAACTCAACAATATTGGCAATATCATTTTAAAGTCGTCTACTTTAAAATGTATAATGTATGTCTGAATTGTCAATACAAATGAGTCAGATAAAATTAGATAATTCTTTACTCGTAATAATTTTTTATTTGCCACAGTTTATAGCTCAGTAACATTAGTAAGTTTTGTAGCATCTCCCGAGTTTGTAAAAGGATAATGACATATAAATTTTTTTTGTTATTTTTGGTATAAATTTTTGTAACTATTAAGAGTAATAAATGTTTAATTTATTTCCCTGAACCATTTTGTATTTTTATTTTAGAAAAGTCTCCTAACCTTTTTTTGTGTTTCTTATTTTAGGAAAGAAGAGCCTTTTTTCCTTTATCCAGCAAGACTAGGATCCTTCGAAGCAGCGTTCTTATTTCAAATAGATAGAGGTCTTTCTTGTTGTTTTTATTAACACTTTTGTTTGGGAGATTCATGTAAGTATCCATTTGTTTCATTTTTTTGTATTTGCCTCAATCCAACCCCCTTGCCATTCACTTATCCACGGCCCAGCTCTCCAAATAAGCCCTGAGTGCCGTTCGCACAGTATCGTTTATTTTGCTTGCTCTATCTCCACCCCAGTAAATTCTGTCCCAATTTTCAAACCCCTATAATTATGCCCTATGTGGTAGGCAAAATATTTCGTTACAGGACAAAGAAAAAGGTAGCTGGTTCAATTATTTACAAGCAAATATTTGTAAAACTATATTTCCACCTTCCTACATTTGGTAGATAAAAAACAAATATAAATCTCGAAGGACCAGCAACCAATAGGTCGCCAAATTGCAGATTAGTAATGGTGTAGGAAATTGCTAAAAAGATAAGTAAAATGAGACTTCCAGTAGAGTTTTTTTGTTTTATGATTTACTTAAATAAATAGCAGTATGGGAATTGCCAACAAATCACCCGTTTAAATGATAATAAAATACATAAATCTTCATAAATGGTGTTTTTTTAGAGGTATAGAACTTTGAAATGGAATAAAACAAAGATAATTTTTATAAATTGACATGAAATTGAATTTATTCTAAAAATAATCGTTTGGCATTATAATTTAAATGTAATTTCTGGCATATGACCGTCATGGCTGGCTCTGACGTAGTCTAATCTGGAGGTCCAATTTTCGAACACTTTTTTCAATATTTGTCGCCGTATATCGGCAATAACGCGGCAAATGGTGTCCTCCAAGTCATCAATCGTTTAATGCTTATCGGCGTAGACTAGCACCTTCACATATCTCCACATAAAATAGTCTAGCAGTATTCACGATCTTGGAGGCTTATTCACGATCCGAAAGTGGAACTATGCGGTTACCAAACGTTTCCTTCAATAAATCAATTGTGGCACGAGCTGTGTTAAAGATTGCGCCGTCTTAATTAAACGACAGCTCCTGCACATCATGGTTGTTCAATAAGAGAATGAAAAAGGCATTAATCATGGCTGTATAGCGGTCACCATTGACTGTAATGTTCTGGCCAGCATCGTTTTTGAAGAAGTAAGGTCCAATGATTTCACCAGACCATAAAGCACACCAAACAGTCAGCTTTTCTGGATGTAATGGTTTCTCAACATACATTCGAGGATTATCTTAACTCCAAATAGGGCAGTTTTGTTTGTTGACGTAGCGATTCAACCAAAAGTAAGCTTC
The DNA here is from genome assembly GCF_040954645.1 of Diabrotica undecimpunctata. Lineage (NCBI taxonomy): Eukaryota > Metazoa > Arthropoda > Insecta > Coleoptera > Chrysomelidae > Diabrotica > Diabrotica undecimpunctata. The sequence goes on along the minus strand of NC_092809.1, from coordinate 92,972,746 downwards.
ATCGCTAAACAAAATTCGCTTATGAAAATCGGAATCAACTGCAATCTCGTTTTGGACCCCCTCACGGAATCTATAAATCTACGCCTTGCTAGTTAATGACGTACCTTCAATTCTTGTATGAGTTGGATTTTCTAAGCACGCAAAGCAAGATCTTTCTGCTGTGTACGATGGCAGATAGACTGATTCGGGTCTCCCTGTATGCTACGCTCTACAGCAGCAACAACTTCTTTTGTACGCACTGTACGACGTGTGTGTGGATGCATATTATCATTTAGAGTAAAAGTGGTGCAAAAATGTTCCATGGTTACTTGAATTACTTGCTCTGATGGATAATTATGTTGACGTAGTCAATGCGCAATACGTATTTCGAACAGAACTACAATGTTCAAAATAAATTTGTACAATTTGAAACCGTTGTTCAGGCGACAAGTATATTCATGCTGAAATGCTAAACCGACCCTAACATAAATCACTTGACAGCTGTCAAAATGGCCGACAGTTAAAAAAGTGTTACCAACTTACATTTCTATACCTCTAAAAAAACACCCTTTATTAAATGTTCTTAAAATACACATATGTACGTATTAACTATTCTTAAAATCAGTTGTGTAGAGGCAAAAAGTTTAGTTGTATATCCTGCAACTCTGTAATTTGTCGGACCAGCTTACAAAAGATTGACGCAAAAACTGTTGGTTTATTCTGTATGAATTGTTATAAAAGGTACTTACATATTTTATGCACCAACTCTAAATTTAATGCACCAACTCTGCTTCTCGTTGAGACGCGTGGGATGAACTATTTACTTGTTTCTATTTAAGAAGCTAAACAGGGAGTTTGACTAGCGTGTTTCTATTTGAAATGACAAAGACGAAGTGATTTAAGAGTAGTTCGGTGTAAAAAGCTTGAATGTAAAAAAACTGACAGGCGTAGGAAATACGAAACAGCAAAAAGAAGCCCATTATGCCAATCGTAGATCTTTAACTTAGTTACATGGGAAATTCAAATATTTTAATTATTATTGTTTACTTATTAAACAAACTACTGTAGACAAGATAATTTTCTACAGATGACCTTATCATTAGCTGCCATTATGTAGGCCAAGGTGACAGCATGCCTGGGTCAATTCCTTGCAAAATAATATATGTTTGGGATTTTGCACTTCACCACAGTCCAACTTGTCATCTTCTGTATAGCCTCATCTTTTATGTTTGACCTACACCGTGACGTTTCGCTTCTGAGTCTATTTAAAGGCGTCCATGTGGTTCTGTAGTGTCTCTTCTTTTGTTGATGGTTGTTGTTGAAAATGTGGCTTCCCAACCCACATTTTCAACAAGATATTGCGCAATAACATAAACAAGAATTACGTTAGCTTATTTTTAAGATTTGTTGCCTTGGACTCTTAGATATCCCAATCTCTCATCAATTGAACATATCTGGTATTATCGGAAGATTCCTCCATTTACCTAACTTTTCTCAACTTCTAGCGGCACTTCGGCACGAGATACTGAAGCATGTTCATAATTTCTTTAAATTATTCCCTTTAGTAAATTATTTTCACGCCGCCCATGCCTGCATATCTTCCTCAAATAATCGACACTACCGAGCGATTCGTTACGCCTTTTTTTTTAACAAAGAAATAACTTCGCCAAATGCTCCTTCTTCTTTTTATCTTGTTTTATTACATAAAAATCTTTCCTAATACCAAAGGAAAAAGGACCTATTGTGAAATCTCCGAGCTACCTTCTCAGAAAAACAGAAGAGTTGTTTTTCGTAGAAAGTTTACTTTCCATTGGTAAAAGCTATGAAAATGAACCCCAGTAGCCCGGCTATTTAATGTCAATTTCGCGTGGCATCCTTCAGCCAATATCCCCTCCCTATTTTCAACCTTCGCTTGTCTAAGCCCTTCTAAATTCACAATCCGATGTTGATTTCCAAGTTGGTTCCTGTGGCAAGCGGTCTTATCTTCGACAATCGGCAGTAAGTGGATTTTCAATTCACCCTTAGTTATCTTTACACAGTGTGTCTTATATTAATTATTTTCTCTTTTGTCAAACAGACGTCTTCCAATTGAAGTCACTTCTGTTTGCTGTTCAGATTCTACACCGTTCAGATTTTACACCGATTCATATTCTACCCCGTTCATATTCTACACCGTTCATAGTTTACACCGTTCATATGTGTACACTATTCAAACATTCACCTCGATCATCAGTCATCTTTATTTTATCTCAACTACCTGTACTGCTCCGGTCTAGCAGCCTCTTTTCGTCGGCCTAAGACAATCTAAGGGATTACGTTAGGAAGACCGCAATTTATGGTGGGCGTGTCATCCCAACTACCTGTTGTACGGACCGAAGTCAAGTGCCTTATTGAGGGCGTAATACCATTATCTGAATACACCTGTTTCGTGAGTATAAGTTATAATATATACGTACAAATAACGTACAATTTATTTTATATGTAGATTATATTTCTGATAAATTCTATTCTTCGATTTGAAGTGATCACGATCAAAACCTAGTAACTTCATGTTTAGGTATCCTCAAGGCATAAAATTCACTTGCTTGCCAAATATTGACGTAGATATAATTATAATGTTCCTTGCCTTTTTTCTAATTCTTAGGGATACTAAATTATTTATAACTATTTTTTAAAGAGATATTTTTTGTTTGTAATTAATAATCAGTTACGCAATAATCATGCCATTTACTGTTCAATAAAATTTGGTATAGTACATTTACTTTAACAAATATACCTAAATATAATTTTGTTAAAGAACTATTTGCTTTTTATTTCTTTTATATTTTTTTAAATAATTTGAATTTATATTTTTGTGTTTCTCTTCCAGGCATTTTTTATTGAATTATATTATTATTTGTGTGATCGTATATTTTGAGTATATGTGTCAAAATATTAGGAGTGTACCGCATAATTCCGATACCTTTTCTCTCACGGTTTACTTTATTCTCGCGTGAGTTCTCTAGCTGTACCTTACCTTTCTCGTCATCCTTTTCTATGTGCCTTAAGGTTTCCCTGTTCCTCTAAAAATAGGGTGGTGCCCAAATAACTTTTCTTCTCTTATCTCTTATCTTCTCTTCTAACTTCTTGTCTTTGTGTTGTAAGTACTTTTTTAATTGATCCGTGATATTTGAGCTGTAACAAGAACCCCGACAAAGATACCTCTACCAGACTGAAGCAAGAGCGTGGTACCGTTCTTTGTGTAACCTCCAATCAATCATCTAGAGGGTACAATACCAATAGTCTTGGAAGCGAACTTCAAGAGGAAATCATCCATCTCATTAGTATTCGTAAACGTATTTCTGAATGCAGAAGATATATCCGTAATTTATATGCGAAACCTGGCAACTCACTAAGAAATAAAAATACTAATATGTTTTTGTACACATTTATCACAAATCAAAGAATGGAAACAGAAAAGTATTGTGTGTGAACATTTATTTCCTAAATGAGCGCTTTCGGCTTACAAAGCCATCTTCAGAGCTATGCTACAATAAAACAATGATATAAATAACTAATTTAAAGTTTACAATGTGTTATATTGTTAAAGTTTACAGAATCAAATTTTTGTGTTTTTTTCAATTGAAAATTTGTAATACAACCAGCTTAAAAAGAAAATTTTTGTATTTTTTACCAAATAAGATCTCTCCTAGTATTGATACTTTAAATACTTGACGTAAGTGAAACAGTGTAAGCTCTAAATCAGTTATTTATATCATTGTCTATTGTAGCATAGCTCTGAAGATGGCTTTATAAGCCGAAAGCGCTCATCTAGGAAATAAATGTTCACACACTTCAAAAATACTTTTCTTTTTCCATTCTTTCATAACTTACTAAGAGAACGGAACAAAAACTCCTTGTTTTGGAAATGGATTTTTGGCGCAGATTAGCAGATATATCGAGAATGATGCACGTAACAGGAAAAACAATAAGACAAATCATGCGCAGAACAATAACTACCATCATAGAAGAAATACAGTAAAAATAGCTTATTTGGTACGGTCATGTACAGAGAATGACATATCATCGCCTACCGAAGATAATATTGGATTAGTAGTCACCTGAGCCAAACAAACGAGACACACCGAAAACAACATGGATAATTGATTAGAGTCCAAAGGCAATTATTACTTTTATGCTGTGTGATACGTTGATCACACAGCATAAAAGTAATTGCCGCTTAGGAAAAAATTCTTGCGCAGTTGTCGAGCACTACAAAAACACCGGTCATCTGTTAGACTACAACAATACTCGTATTTTGGCACAGACTGAAAATTACAAAAGTAGGTTATTTTTGGAGATGTACCACATCAACAAAAATAAACAAACTTTAAATTATAAAACAGACACGGGGCAATTAAGCAACATATATTGCAATATATTAAACAAAATTTAAAACTACACTCACCTTAATGATTAATCATACTAACTAGCCTTAATGATTAATTAAAGAAATACTATTCCTCTAATGTTTTCTTACATTGTTATTTTTTGCGTTTTGAAATAATTTTTACTTGTTCCATCTTATTTATTGTTAACGAACGTGCTCAAAGATATTTTAAATTTTTACATGCATTTTATTAAATGTACAGTTTCATCAACAATAATTTTATTTTAGTATTCAATTTTATTTATGTGTATAATCTTTTAATTTCTGTAAGTATTGTAAATCTAAGTGTACGTCAGTGTTTTGAAATGTTTGTTTTTTACAGTTACTCCCGATGAAGCCATCAAATAAATGGCGAAATATTGAGCTTTAGAAAAAACAAAGATTTTTTTTTTATTTAATATAGACCACATACCCGATATTTCCAACATATTTATAAATTGTTTTTTGGTCGAAATAATCACGTTATATATATATATATATATATATATATATATATATATATATATATATATATATATATACAATGGATATCTGCTCTGTAAGTCTTGTACAGCAAATATTATAAAATTTTGTAAGACTTTTTAGCTGATAAAATAAAAACTATTTGTTAAACCCTTTATATATTTATTAAAAACTATAACATCAATTTGTTAAATATGTATGTTAAATGACATTAGTTGAGGATTCTCAGGCCTATGGTTATGATGAATATTATGTTTGTGTAAGAATCCACACATATCTGTTACACATCGAGCTCTACAGTTTGTCCTATAGTATTGGGAGCATATCCAGAAAAATTTTCCGTTCGAAAAATGATTTCGAAGAAATCTGTAATTATCTATAATTAAACACCTCTTTCCTTTCTGTGTGGTTGCGAAGATCACATTGTTACCTTAAAAAAATATCAGATTATTTTTTTATAGATTATCAGAATTATTATCAACCATATATTAAAATATTTTCTAGGATATTTCCTACGTTAAGGTCAACCCTATATATATATATATATATATATATATATATATATATATATATATATATATATATATATATATAAACCTCAAAACAAACATATATATATATATATATATATATATATATATATATATATATATATATATATATATATATATATATATATATATATATATATATATATTACAGGGTGGTCCTTAAGTAATTGTACAAAAAGAAACCGTAGATTCTAAACTTTAAAACATTACGATTTAAGCCAAATGGATTTAATAAAATGTTGATATTAATAAAGATACAGGGTGTTAAAGTGCAAATTTAAAATTTTATTTTTGGCTGTAACTTTCATGTTTGAAAACATTTATGTATAAAAATTTACAACTGGGTACTTTTAAATATGAGAAATTATAATTTGATGCACAATTTGATTTAACTGATAGAGGTCGCCACATATGCCACATATATGCTATAAATTTGCACTTAAATTTTTTGCTCTTCAAGTTACCTGTATTTGCGTTAAAAAATAATAAAGATACATTATTTTAACAAAAAAAAAAGGTATACTTATTAATAACTTTAAAACTCAACAGTTTTCGAGATAATGGCATTTTACAAATCAACTGCATAATTCTGATTTAAGGCAATTACTCCAAGCAACGAAGAAAAAAATACACAGAAACATTAATACTTCTGAATTTTTGTATAAAGTACCTTTCAACTAAAGTTGTAGTTAACGAAATATTAAATAAAATAAATATATCAGCAGGATAATTAATAATAGAAGAGGTTAGTCTTTGTATGTGGGTATATTTTATTTTATAAAAACCCTTAAAAGGGCAACATTACAAGCACGAACGTTTTCGGAACAACTGTTCCATCATCAGGTTAAAATATAGGTTACCATGCCTGAGCCACCAAAATATTTGGGTAAAATCTAATTAAAATATTAAACATCATATAATATTATCAACATCATGTACAATCTTTGGTAACATTTTTCATTTTAAGGGTTTTTACCCAAATATTTTGGTGGCTCAGGCATGGTAACCTGTATTTTAACCTGATGATGGAACAGTTGTTCCGAAAACGTTCGTGCTTGTAATGTTGCCCTTTTAAGGGTTTTTATAAAATAAAATATACCCACATACAAAGACTAACCTCTTTTGTTATACGTGGTATACAGCCAGCTACAGGAATTATTTTCCTTGTGGATTTTTTTAATTAATAATAGGATTTGATAAAATAACAGAATAATAGGATTTTACATCAAACATTTTACGTTTTATGTTAAATTAAAGTCATAATCAAAACATTTTGTTTACAAACCAAATAAAGAAATAGTTAAACTAAGTAACATAACTTTTTGTCAAAGTAACTGTTCGATATGTCCACCATTTTCTTTAATTCATTTGTCAATATATTCCATAAAAAATGGTCTCATCATAAATAGCATCATTGGTTCTACAGAAACTGCTGCAGTATTTATTTCTTCCCATAGTTGGTTGCGAATGTTTATGGGATTCTTATAGACACGTTGTTTTAATGCGATCCATACACCAAAATCAAGCGGATTAAATTCTGGGCTACGTGGTGGCTATAATGTATAATGGATGAATATATCCTTTTGGATACATATCCAAAACGTTTGGTATATTATGGAACTACATCCTATTTGTCGCAGAGGTTAAATAATGTATTAAACTCTGATGTATCTCGTTCATTGGTTATTTATATACACATATAATAACCTATCGATGACATTACTTATTTATATGATTACGTTACAGCTTACGAGTAACTATAATTAAATCTCGAACAAATGCACTATTATGATTTACATATTATGCTGAACTAAATTGCCTGTGTGTTTACTATATTTATAAAAATATCGGTTATTAGGCCAACGATGATGTTTTTGTAAAAATGCTGAGTCTTTAAGGTTAGATTTGTAGCAAAACTATTATAAAACAAGACACATAATGTGTTATTCAATACCTGTGCTCTAGTTTCTATTTCTCCTAATAAAAATGGGTAAATAATTTACGGAATGGATAATAAGTATTCTTTTAGGATTTTTTATGAATTAAATAATTATATCAATATCTCACCACATTGCCAAGGAATATGACTACCACGACCAATCCTACGTTTAGAAAAGTTGTATTTAAGTATTTTCTAACTGACTTCTCTCTAGAATGTTGTCGTGTACCATCTTGCAAAAACCACATATTTTGGGTTTTCAGCATTTTACAATAGAGAAAAAGTAATACAGCGTGATTATAGAAACTTAAGAAGCGATAGAAAAGGGAAATTGTAAATATGATGACGGCCAACATCTGAATACGGACACGGCACCTAAAGAAGAAGATGAAGAATATTTTCTCCAATAAGACATTTAGCACCTATAACAAAGCATTTTGTGATGTTACGTTATCATCTTTGAGTTGTTTTAATAAGAATAAACTATGAATTATGCTTATCTACAGGTATTCAGTGCTTTACCGCACAAATATCAAACTAGGAATTATTATGCAGCTGATTTATAAAATGCGATTATCTCGAAAAACGGTTGAATTTTCAGGTTATTAACAAGTAAACCTTTTCTTTGTAGAATTAATGTTTCTTTAATATTATTTAACACAAATAGAGCTAACTTAAAGAGCAAAAAAATGAAGGGCAAATTTATGCCAAACATGTGGCATATGTGGCGCCCTCTATTAGTTACATTAAAGTATGTATCAAATTATAATTTACCGCACCCAAAAGCATCCAACTGTAAATTTTTGTCCAAAAATATTTACAAACGTAAAAGTTATAGTGAACAAATAACATTTTAAATTTTAACTTTAACACCCTGTATCTTTTCTTAATATCAATATTTTATTAAAGCAAGTTGGCTTAAATCGTAATATTTTAAAGTGCAGAATCTACGGTTTCTGTTTGTACAATTACTTAAGGACCACCCTGTATATTATATATATATATATATATATATATATATATATATATATATATATATATATATAATAATAATAATAATAATAACGTTTATTTCCATGAAATATACAATTAATAATATTACAATAAAATAATTAAATGACAAAATTTTAAAAAATATATTACTTTTACTTTGTAGTTCTGTAATTGGTTCAAGGTAAATAAACAGTAGTGCCCATTAAAACAATTAAGTTGAGCATGGGCCATTTTTTAAATTGCTTATTTATATTGGTCCTACAGAAAGGCCAGTTTTACTACTTTATTAGTTATAATTATTACCTATATTAAGATAAGACAAAAAAAATAACAAAAAAATTTTTATTAATTAATTAACAAGAGAGAGACAATTCATGCATGCAATCAACCAAGATAATAGCATATATAAATTTTTTAGATTTCGTAATCTATTCTTGATTTGACGTTAGTTATGACCTAATTGGTCTCAAAAAGGTGGCTGAACAGTTGTCTATGATTTTGTTTCAAATACCTAGTAAACAATGTCTTAATCATTTTTTGCGAGTTTATAGTGATTAGGTATGTTTTGTAAATTTCAGGGAGCAAATTGTAGATTCTTCCTTGTAAATACTCAAAATTTCGTTTACCAACTGTTTTCTTTGCAATATTTAATTTGACAAAAGACTGTGCTCTATTTCTCGTATGATAGGTATGCCCTAATGGTGTGAGTAAGTGTTTATTTTTGTATAAATTGGTGATTATTGTAAGAATATATAACTGTCTTGTATCTAACATTTGAGTTTCGGTATAAAGATCATTAGTAGGGTATCTTGAAGGTCTATTGTAAATAATTTTTAATATTTTCTCTGGATAATGTCTAATTGGTGGAGGTATGTATTTGCAACTCCACCCCAACTAAGGATTCCATAACGTAGACGCGATTCTACCAAAGAATAGTAAATAACCTTCAGATGATGGATATCCAGTATATTACGTAAATATCGCATTTTGTACAATAGACATCTCAATGTTTTACACGTTTGGTTTATGTGTATATCCCATCGTAGATACGAGTCGATTTGAACACCAAGGTATTTTGTGTTACTCACTGCAATAATACTCAGATTTTTATTTTTATAAATTTGTAATCTGGTAGACCACTCTTATAGCTTGTAAATGGAACATAAACTGTCTTATCCATATTTACTGTAAGAAGTTTGTGGTTAAATATATCAATAAGTCTTCCTAAGTCATGTTCCATTTTTCGCTTTAAGTTCCATCCACGTGTCTGCAGAGTACAAAATTGCTGTATCATCTGCAAAACTTAATATCTCACCTTCAGTCCGGTAAGTAAGAATATTGTTTATGTACAGTATAAATAATATGGGTCCTAGTACAGTCCCTTGTGGTATACCAAAATGTATGGCTTTTAGCACTACTCAATTTCCCTTCTAGTCGCACTCTTTGATATCGATTTTTTAAGTAGCTTGCATTAAGTTAAATGTGTTTCCTCTTATACCAATGTCTGCTAAAGTATCTAATAGTTGTGAGTGACTAACCGTATCGAACGCCTTTGCCAGGTCTAGGAATACACAAGCTGTTGGTGTACTGCTGTCAACTAAATTGTAAATTTTGTTAGATAGGTACGATATTGCATTTTCCGCGGATACTCCCTCCCTAAAACCATATTGTTTGTTTGAAATTAACTTATATTTTTCTAAGTATAATACTAGTTGATATTTTATAGCCTTTTCCAATATCTTGCAAAGTGAAGTGATTAGTGAAATTGGTCTGTAATTATTTGTTAATTTTGGATTGCCTTTCTTATGAATGGGAATCACCACTGTTTGCTTAAGTTGTTCGGGCCATTTGCCGCTAGAAAATACATGATTTAATAAATAAGTAATGGGACCAGTTAGTATTGGCGATAGTTCTTTAAGTACTTCAGATTTAATACCATCTATTCCTGGAGCTTTGTTCGATTTTAATGAGGCTATAATCTGAACAACGTCATTTTCATCCACAGGTGATAAAAAGAAGGAATTTATTGTAACGTTTCTCTTTGGTGGTCGAGAAGGAGGTTTTATTATCTTCTGAGCATATGTTTCTCCAACTTTTGAAAAATATTTGTTAAATTCCTCGGCGATCTCATTTGTGTCGGTAATACTTTGGTTATTTGCAGTAAATATTTCTTTGATATTTTGAGTATTAACATTTTCACTATTATAGTTATTTACTATTTTCCACATATTTTTTGAAGACTTATTATTTTTCATAATTTCTTTTATAAAGTAATTTTTCTTTGTCACCTTAATAAGTGTGTTCAATTGTTTACGGTACTCTAGGTAAGCTTTCCTTTTTTCTTCATTTGTTGGATGATTTATGTGATCTTTATACAGTTTATTTTTTTTATTAATTGATTTGACTAGTCCTGCTGTAATCCATTTTTTTCGCTTTTCATTTGCGTGTTTTATTTTGATGGTTTTAGTATGTTTAATTATATAGTCATTTAATGTCTTTATTAGATATTTAAATATATATATATATATATATGCTAATCATCTAGGTCCTTTTAATGACGAAAAAAAAAACAGGAAGGTCCCTTCGCGCAATTGAACTAATTATACAGTGACAGAGTACCTTAAGAACCGACGAAAAAACGCAAACGATAGACAACATAGTACATTGTGAAATAAAAAGAAATGAAACTAGTAGAGGTGGGAAATTATCGATAGAAACCTATAATTTACATTGTATTACATTACCATTATCGATAGTTTCCCACCTTTAGACGTTAACTTATGAGCTAGTTGACGTAAGTCATAGTTATACGTATGACGTCGAACATTAACATTTTTTTAATTTCGCATAAAGTAAAGACTAATTGAAGGCAATAAAGCAACTGTAAGTAAAAACAGTTTAATTAGTAGTAATTTTTTAATTCAAAATTAAATCATTGGTCAAGAATAATTTCTACTATGATTTGAAACGTCGCATACACTCATGTCAATACAGAATTATCGAAGCCTGATGGTTTAGTGGTGAGAATATCGTACTTTCAGGCTAACGCTCAGGGTCTGAATGCCACATTTGCAATTTTATGGCTGGTTAACTAGCTCATAAGCTATCTAAAGGTGGGAAATTATCGATAGTCCTAATATAATGTAATGTAAAGTATAGGTTTTTATCGATAATTTCTCACCTCTACTAGTTTTCATCTTTTTTTATTTCACAACGTATTATGTTTTTTTAAGTCCGAGGAATCGATCTGCTTAGGCATTCCTATGCGTTTTTTGGTTTTTTGGCAGATAAGAAAGTAATCAGTGCCGACTAGAAATTAAATATCGAAATAAAAGCCACATAATTTGATTACAAAAACCCATATCCGGCCTTAGAATAAATTAGATTAAAGTTAAGATTAGAATTAAATCAAATTCAAATAATAAATAATAATTGTTATTCTAATAAAAAAGTTTAAATAATGTATGAAAATGAGTAGAAGTGACAAAGGAACAGGAAGCGAAATATATACAGATGAAGAAACGAAACGCAAGAGAAGAGACCAGGATGAATATTTTAGAAGAAGTAAAATAACAAAGCGTACGCCTTCTAAAAGTGACACGGAGAGAAAGGAAGAGAAAGAGGATGTCATTATTAAAATTATGTAACAAATATAGGAAAAAAAATAAGGAAATTATGAATAAAATAAAGCAAATGAGAAAAGAACAAATGGAAAATAATAAAGAACTACACAAGATAAAGGAGGAAAACAGAAAATTAAAAAACGACGTGAAACAATTACAAGACCGAATGGAACAACTGAAGAAAACAAATAAAAAGAAAAGTTTGATTATATCGGGTTTAAAAATAGATACAAATGATGATAAGAAACTAAAAGAAGGCATGGAAACATTGATATGACAAGAACTGCAGGCGCAAATAAAACTAAGGAACGCAACAAAAATAGGAGAAACAGTGTATGCCATAGAAACAGAAACTTTCACGGATAAAATTAAGATACTAAATAGGAAAAGTAAGTTGAAGTATCATATAGATAGCATCTACATAAATAATAATCTGGCAGCAAAAGAAAAAAAAAATACACAAAGAAATAGTTAAAATAGCAAAGGAAGAAAAAGTAAAGAAAAACAGAAAAAATAGGCTATAAGAAGTTGTTCGAGCATGGAAAAGAATGAATATGGGATGAAGAAAAACAAGAACTAAAAGAAAATACCAAAGAAAAATTGCCAAAAAACTAGTATAAGAAAAAACAACCGGGGAGATATGATACCGAAACGGCAAGACAAAGGAATACGACCATGGAAAACGGAAAAATAAACACAAAAGAAAGGCAACAATCCAAGGATATAATAAAAATTGGGACTTGGAATGTGAGAGGTACTTATGAGCAGGGAGCTTTAAGAAACTTAGACCAAATTATGGAAAAATATACAATAAACATCCTTGCCCTGCAAGAAATGAAACAACTGGGAAATGAAATAATAAAAATAGGAAAGAGTGGGGAAACCAAGAGATATTTTGGAGTGGGATTCATGGTGTCGGAGAAAATAAACCAAGCAGTTGTAAATTTTTAACCAATATCAGACAGAATATGTAACTTGAGAGTAAGAGGAAAGTATAGGAAGATAAGTATCATTAATATACATGAGCCCACTAAAGATAAAGACTTAGAAACCAAAACAGAGTTCAACGAAAAGCCAAGCACCCTAATAGGAAATATACAGAAACACGATATAAAGATAATCATTGATAACATGAATGCGAAACTTGGAAAAGAGGAAATATATAGAAGAATAACAGGGGACGAAGTTTACACAAGAACTACCAATAATACCAAAACCTGTTAGAGATAGGTTAAATTACCAATTAGAGTGCCTTGAAGAGAAAGCAGGTTGTAATCAGACTAGAGGAAGAAATAAATTTAAAAAATTAGAGAATCCAGTCAAACAGGATATAGATGAAGAGTGGCAGACCATATAGATAGCCATGTCCGAAGCAGTGGAAAAGTGTATAGAAAGAGAGCATATAAAAAGACGGCAAGACTGGTTCGATGAAAAATGTAGGAACGTTTTGGCAAAAAGAAACAGAACAAAACTACAAAGATATAAAGATAATACCCAAAATGCGATCTAAAACTATGTGGCAAAAAGAAAGGAAGTGAAAAGAATTTGCAGAAAAAAGAAAAGAGAACAGCTAGAAAAGCAATTAAAAAATATAGAAGAAGCCTACATAAACAAAGAGGTAAAGAATTTCTACCAAGAAGTTAAGAAATCCAGAGAAATTACAAAGAATAATCCACAGTATTGCAGAAACAAAAAAGGCTTACTTCTAGGTGAAACAACAGAAAAATTAAACAGATGGAATATTTCGAAGATCTACTTAATACAGACCAACAAGAGGAACTTGGGGGAAATGAGAATTGGCAAGAAGATGAAGAAACGACGTGCGAGGAACCAACTCTGAATGCTCTTATTTGTCCTATCTATAAAAAAGGAGACAAAACGGTGTGCGAAAACTATAGAGGTATAGCATATTAGAAGTAGTCTATAAAATACTTGCAAAAATTATTAAGAAAAGATTAATAAAATATGATAACAAAGTGATTGAAGAATACCAAAGACGTTTTAGATCAGGAATAACAACTACTGAATTAACAAAACTTAGGATTATATATGCTATCTATCGATTTTAAACAAGCATATGACTCCCTAAATCGAACGATGCTATATGAGGTCATGAGAACATTAGAAATACCAGAAAAGCTTATAAGTCTAGTGAGAATGACGCTTAGGAACACTATGAACAGGGTAACAATGGAAGGAAGCTTTTCAAGGCAATTCAAAGTGAATAGAGATTTAAAAAAATTTGGATCCTATTAACGAATTTATTCAACCTTGTATTAGAACAAATCGTAAGAAGATCAATTAAGCACAAACAGGACTATTTTCAATAACAAGGAACTGGAAGTTTTCCAGAAATTTGAAGAAGAAGCGAAAAGATACGGATTAATAATAAACCAAACAAAAACGCAATATATGGAAACGAGAGGAGACATAACAAATAATAACAAATATATCAAAATAGAAGGAGCAGAAACTGTCTATAGTTTTGAAAAAGTGACAGAAGGTTGGACTGTGACGGATACACTTCTCAAGAAACTGTAAGCTTTTGAAATCTGGGTGTATCGGAGAATCCTACGAATAAGTTGGGTGGATAGAGTTCGTAACGAAGTTGTTTTGCATCGGATGGGAAAAGTTACGGAAGTCGTCAAAACAGTTAAAAATCGCAAACTTGAATATTTTGGCCATGTTATGCGCCACCCAGAGAGATATAATATACTCCATTTAATAATACAAGGCAAGGTAGACGGAAGAAGTGGGCCAGGTCGAAGAAGAACGTCTTGGCTTAGAAACCTGAGAGATTGGTTTAACAGATCCTCTGCATCTCTTTTCCGAGCTGCCGTCAACAAAATTACTATAGCCAATTTGATAGCCAACGCTCGATAATCGAGCTCGGCACATAAAGAAGAAGACATAATTTGAATACTTAGAGGTAACCATAACAAACACGGGAAAAGAAGAAAAAGAGATAGACAAAAGATTAATGAAGGGAAGCAGAACGATAGGGTCACTAAATTCATTACTAAAAACAAAAAAATGTGTCAAGAACAGCTAAACTGCGAGTCTACGAGACAGTAATCAGAGCCACAGTAATGCTAGAGAATCGAAATGTTAAAACAATATTGAAGGAGGGAGAAATGGGCAAAAAGAAGAACACGTCCAAAGAAGAAATGGTTGGAACCAGTAAAACAAGATTTGTCAGAAATAGGCGTGAGAAATTGGAGAGAGAGAAAGCAAGTGACAGAAAAAAATGGAGGGAAATAACCAAGTTTTTAGAATCCAGGGGCTTTAAAGGCCTGTAGCGCTGTGCAACATAATAAATATATATATATATATATATATATATATATATATATATATATATATATATATATATATATATACATATATATATATACACGAGTATATTATGTTTTCTATCTTTTGCGTTATTTTGCCGGTTCTTACGGCAATCATCACTGTGTAGTTCATATAAGGTAAGTATAGGGTAATTAAAAACTCTTTATAATTCGCAGATGAGGAAAAATTTTATTTAATATATTTAAAAACGCAACAAATTAACTTTGTGAATTAACCATATCATATATTTAGTTATCAGAACTTTGCATTCTAATCAATTTCATTTTATCCGTATCAGGCGGATGATTATGCGGCGGTTTGTATTTTAAGAGAGCTGTTCCTTGTGAGTTTGTTACACACCGTACCTTACATTTTGTGTGGTAATAATCCGAACACACCCAAAAAATCCTATTATTATGGACTTGGTTAACATAAAATTGGTAGTCCTGGAAAAACATGCATCTTTTTCCTCTTTTAGTTTGTGTAAAAATTATTTTTAAATCTTCATCTAAAATAAACATTATGTCATATAATAAATCTAATTACTATAACGTAATGTTAAAAATGTTAAAAAGGTTAACATTATTTATTGTACCAGGTTAATTTAGGCAATAAATTGATGATACTGTTTTCTTATTCTTTATTGATTTGTTAAATCTAACAACTCCCGCTTTTGATACTTTCATAATAACCGAATAAATATATATAGATATTTAAAATATATTATATATATATATATATATATATATATATATATATATATATACCAGTTCCAAAGAGTAACAAGTCTGAATTTGAGTGATTTCGAGTGAAGTATTAAAAAGTAATTGAATAACCAATATTTACGAGTTACAAAGGGTAACAACTCTATAATAACGTTCGGTGAAGATGTCACACATATTTTTTGTAATAAAATGATACTTATTTTAATACCATAGTGTAACAATTCGAGTTGTTTCATTTTGTAACTGATTTATTTTCTTAAGCAATATATTTGTTTAGTTCCAAACCGTAACATTTCTAAATTTTACACTTCAAAATTGCAAACACTGCTTACGCCTGAATATGAATCAGATTTTTCTTGTGGATCTGATGAAATATTTATTCCAGAGTCCTTTGATACATCATCTGACATGATACTAGATACTACTAAATGCAAAAAGTTACCTGTTCCTACGGCTAGCATAAGGGATGCAGCAGCTCCTGGCGTAAAAAATGAACCAACCAGCACCTGATAGTAGTAGTAGTAGTCCTTCAAAGAGGTCTAAAAATCGACTACGTCAGCCTTCGATGTGGACTAAGAATATAAAAAATATGCAATTCTGGGCAAGCCTTTACAAATTCTGCTGAGATTTCCCAGCCCGTAAAGTGCAAGGATAATGCACTGAGAAATGCAGACTAAAATGTCAGACGAAAATAAATAACTGACGAAGAGAGGCAACAGATTCGCATAAGTCGCATAATTCGCATCTTTATCAGAGATCAACAGACAACGGGACTTCTTAGTTAAAATTTTTTAACCTATCAGGCCTTAATATTCTACAAAGCAGCCTGGAAGTACAAGGACATGCAATTATGGATACTATTTCAATTTACATAAAAATGAAATTAGAGTCTGTAAGACATATTTCAAAAATACATTGAATATAAACAACAGATTTATACATACAGCTTTAAAAAAGATTACAAATACAGGTTTTATAGAAAATGACAGAAGAGGTGCTAATGCAAAGGCTGGACATCCAAGGATAGATGATGAAAGAAAGAATTTTGCAAAAAGGCACATAGATTTTTTTCCTGTAATAGAATTTCATTACTGCCAAGTACGCACACAAAGAACATATTTAAAGGGGGCTTGAACTTATCTGAAATGTATTGATTGTATTTGAAGCAGTGAATACAAGCAATACAGAAAATAATTTTCAGCCTATTTAAAAACATTTATATGAAAATATTTTCAATAGTGAGTATAATATTTCGTTTTTTCAGCGAGAAAAGGATATATGTTGTTTCTGTGAATATTGTTACGATAAATATTATGACGCGTAAAACTGTAAATATATTATTTCTAATTCTATTTTATTCTAGTAATTTCGCCGCTCAGTTGAAAGACCTGTTTACCAACCTGAATTCTGATGGGTCACTCATGATTCGAAATTTCCAGAAGCAGGCCGAACAAAACCAGTCCGCGCGACCTTCTCTGTCTGCTTCGAGGGAATTCCAAAACTAACGGCTGTTTGGTATAAATACGAGAATTTTTATTGTGTGAGTCAGTCGAAAATAAATTGTTGTATGGAATAAGTTGTAAAATAAATTATTGTGTTTTTAGTGAATTAGAATAAGTGTAGAAGACTATAATAAATTAGAATAAGTGGAAATAAAGATTAAATAAACTAAGTGTTAGAACATTTTAATAATAAATAAAGACAATAAATTAGATTAATAATAAAAATACAACAATATTTTAGAAATCTATTCAATGAAGAGAAGCTGAAAAACCAGGAAAGCTTTGATACTCACATTATTGAAAAATAACCAAAGTCGATTAGAAAAAAAAATATTTAAAAATGTCTTCTTCATCAACTGTAGTATGTTCTTTTGATTTGCAAGCAGTTCAAGTTGTTTCAAACGGATATACAAGTGATTTTTTTTATAAAGCACGGCTTGACTGTTATAACTTCACAATTTACGATATAAATAATAAACAAGGATATTGCTATTAATGGCACGAAGGAGTAGCTCGTAGAAGTGTTAACGAAATAGGTAGTTGTTTGCTAACATTTTTGAGGGATCATGTTACGATAAAACATGTCATATTTTACTCAGATAATTGCCATTGGCAAAATAAAAATTAGTTTATATGGGCTCTTACATTCTACTAAATACACATATTGAAAGCATTACCCATAAGTTTTTTGTGGTAGGACACACCCAGAACGAGGACGATGCAATGCATGCTCTTATAGAAAGTGAAAAAAAAAACGTTCTATATTACCAACGAATTTCGAGATTTCATGAATATTAAAGCTTTGGTTAAAAACACAGATAACTATTCTAAAAATAACAGCTAGGAGAAACAATTAAATGACGTGGTGTTCATATTGTTCAAGTAGAAAAATCAGCTACCTACACAAACCTCTTACAAACCTACACTACCTATACAAAAATTCATTTTTTGAGAAAGAATTCAAAAGTATAAATGTTGATCGCAGAACAAGAGGACAGCGAGTAAACATTAAGCTAAACCCTGCTTATAGCTATCCACTAGGTATTTCACCTTTAAAGAATAAAGACCTGATTTCCTTGTGCAATTCTGGGTCGATCCCAAGAGCATAATATTATGATTTTTATCACTTCCTTCCTGTAGCCTCCACAACGGTAAACGAAGAAAACATTATTGGATTAATAAATTAAGGTTTTGTAGTATATTTAATAAATATAGAACCATACTTTTTTTGTTTTATTCCAACAAATCTCATTTGAACTTTCAATGAAATATGAAAAATCTTTACTTCCAAAGTGTAACAACTACACAAATACCTTCAAATTACTTATTATATATCTATATATTTCTTTTTTAATAACATTATATTTTACATACTTTGTATCTCTTGAAACATTAATAAAATATTTCGATTGTTATGATATTAACAGAATAATAAAATTATCTGACACAAACATGTTGGAAGATAGATTTTCCTTGTTTTCTCGTAACTAATGATTTCTGACTTGTTACACTTTGGAACTGGTGTATCAATATAAACATCAAATGGCAACATGCACACATTACAAATGATTGTGTGTCATAGTATATTTTAAAATTTTTAAATTATGATAATCAGTAACACATCGGCTTCTACAATTAGTTGTATAATATTTCATACACCTCCAAAAATTTCCCTTATCTATAGTATGAGTAAGCTGGAATTTATGGCTTCCAATATATAAGCACCTTCGACCTTTTTGAGTAGTAGACAAATGAAACTTTATGTGAGCAACATCTAAAAAATTAATAAAACTATAATTAATTCTCTTATTACTACGTATTTTTAGTCATATAACTAAAAAGTTCTCTATGAAGAATCCTATAGATCTTTTTGTAATATACAAAAGCTGTTGTAACTCAGTATAACCTGACAATTTATTATTCACAGAATTTTATTAATAGCCATTGTACACTTCATCTAATTTAGTTAACGATGTACGTCATCGGCGTCATAGCGTGTGAAGTCACATGATACCAACACGAAATATTTAGGGTGTAGGTGTGTTCTTTTTTAGAATCACTTTACCGAGTACACTGGCATTACAGCCACTAGACATATTTTATTATATACGCGTAGAACTAATATTTAAAAGTTTCTATTAATGTTAACTTAAAGAAATACACAATAATATGTTTCATTTAATTTGTATAAATGCATTATAAAGCGTTTTTATCAAGAACATTTGTTCGGAACACACTGTAACTGTAATTGAACGAAGGTAAAATTTTGGCATAAATTGGTAACACCTATTTGACAGTTGCGGTGTTGACACTTTTTGTACTTTATTATTTTAAATCTTAAAGTGAATACCTCTTGTTTTATATTTTTAACTATTTAATAAAATCTGTTCTTTTTAGAACAAAATTAGTGTGTTTTATTTCAAAAATGTCATGTAAGAATTTAAATAGTCGTTGTAAAGAGTATATTAATAATTATGTGACCTATTTGATTTAAAATGGATTCAGGATTTTTTTATACTTTGGCAACTATGTCAACTTCAATCTCTGACGTATATAATGAAGTAAATCGTTATCTAAATTAGATGGAGTGTATGTGGATAAAATTCTATGCTTTGTCGAGGACTGTTAACTCTTTATAAATATACTATTATTAAGGCAATTTGTATATACATATATATATATATATATATATATATATATATATATATATATATATATATATATATACATATATATATATATATATATATATATATGTATATATATATATGTATATATATATATACAGGGTGGTCCTTAAGTAATTGTAATTTGTAAAAAAGAAATCGCAGATTCTACACTTTAAAATATTACGATTTAAGCCAAATTGCTTTAATAAAATGTTGATATTAAGAATGGAACGGATTGAACAAAATGTGTTCGGATGCGGATGGAACAAAATGACACAGCTAGAAAAACGCTCCTTGATAGACCCATTGTTCAGAGAAGAGGAAGACCCAAAACAAGGTTCCTTGATAACATCGATGAAGACATGAGAAATATGGGAATACGTGCTTGGTGGAAAAAGGCGATGGATATAGACGACTGAAGAGAAATTCTTGAGGAGACTAGGACCCACGCAGAGTTGTAAAGTCAGAATGATGATGATGATGGCTTTTCTAATTTAGTAGAATGTAGGCAGATAGGAGAATAGATATTTCTACGATAATATATAATAACAATAGAGGGTTTCTCATAAATGATTAATGTTAATAGCCCAGACAGCAATTTTTGAATATAAGGTTTAAGTATTTTGTTTACAAAGAAATTGGACAAAGAATTAAAAAGTTTTGTAGTCAGGGATAAGTATACGATAACCGAAGTAGTATTAGCTGTATTTTCTCTAGAAACTTGGAAACAAAGAAAAGATCTTATTTATTTAAAATTTGAAAATACTAAGATTATGTGATATCATAATAGCATTAAGTTTGTGTTTGACAAGTCACAGAATTTGATTGGTCGAAAGAGATGGTATGCAGGATGTGTGTGTCTAATTAGTGAAAAGGAGAAGCAGAGTTGAAATATATCCTGCAGTGGAAGTTAGCGGAGTTCTTGTCAAATAATAATTGTGAAAGGTGTTTTGTGATTTCATTTCACAATAAATATAATCTTTTAATTCAGATATAAAAAATTAAAACAAGTAATATTTCTTGAAAGAAAATTCTTTGTCTTGATATAATTTAAAAAAGAAAACACAGAGAAGAGCTCTTTTATTTCAATACAAGTACAAAAAATTATTGATAATTTGTATAGGAATTTTAATGAATTTGTAATTTTAATTATGCGGATTAGCGCATATAATTTTGATTTATTGTCTTACTTTAATAAGTTGTTTTTTATTCTTTTTTAATAAATAAATTATTTAATAGTTTAGTATCACAAAATTATTTGGTTTAATTTATTTTTCTATTGTCCATCCTTTCGTCAAAGGCAACTGCTAAAAGAATACTTTGAAGCCACTTATTATAATTAACGATAAAAGGAGCCCTGAGATCAAATTTTAATTAAAATTAATTTACTTGTTTTTGCAAAATCAAGCCTAAGGCATACTAATTCAATTAAACATATAATAAAAGGTCCAAATTTGCAAATATATAATATATATTATATATATAATATATAATATATAATATATATATAATATATATATATATATATATGTATATATATATATATATATATATATATATATATATATATATATTACAATTGATATTAAACTTGAAAGTCTTCCGGGTTGAACCGCGTTGATCTTCATTGCGCTGAGATTTCGACATCCTATATGATGTCTTTTTCGGGGCTTCCGAGGTCTCAGTCTCCCGAGCCCCCTGACACTACTACACTGATCAATAATTACTTCACTACTACATGTACTAGTGCGGAAGCTCTGAAGAAGACATCAGAGAGAATGTCTGAAGACTGGTGAGTTTGATATTAATTTTTATAAAAGTAGTAATCTGAGTTCTAGGTTTACTTGTACTAATCGCGGAAATCTTTCGGATATATGTACCTAAATATAAATACACCAAATAAGTGGGATGAAAATCACTGTAATTATTATCGGTTATCGGTCAAGGAGAAAGAAAAAATAAAAATACTATTTCAAGTTTTTAATTAAAAACAATTCGTAGAGTATATCTGTACTTGGAGTTTATGAAGTACCATACAGATGTTAAGCAGTGTCAAATACAATGGTTTTAAAAGTTATAGAATTACAAAAAATGACATATTTTAAAGTAGGTACAACGTCATAAGGTTTCGTTTATATAAAATACATTTGAGATTTGAGATTTTGGGAATAATTTTTTTGGGATTTTGTTTTATTAAGAAAGCTTTAACTTGATCTCCTCTCCTGAACAGCTGGTTTTCTACCTATTACTTACAAACAATAAGGTCACTTCATTACTTCTTTCACTGTGATTATTAATTATTACCACCGACAAAAAATGAAACAGGTACATTTTGCAAGATGATGGAATAATATGAAATTAAAACATTAATAAATAACAGTTTCGTAAAATTACATCCAAAATATTTTGCGTCATTTTTATTTTACATTGACTATTTCACTAGACTATTTTTATCTTATAAAACGTTATAGGAACTGGAACAAATTCTCGAGGATTATGCCTTTAAGAACAAAAAAGGCAATGGCGAAGACTATAAAGAGACGTCTATAAAATCAATGTGAAATACTACAGCAAAAATATTTTACAAGAAAAATATTTTACGGAGTACGGCATAAAAATCGAATCTTTCACAGATTTATCTTTCAAATGTGCAAGATTGGCCAGAGTTACCAAGCGGAGGCAGCTTCAAAGTGTTCAAGAAAAAAGAAAACTCAGTTCAAAAGCATTATCCACGGAAGAACTATTAAAAATCATCCAAAGCTACGAAGAGGAAACCCCCGATAGAGCACAAAAAAGTTTCTTTACCTTTGCTAATCTGAACTTGCTTAGAGAGGCGATGAGGCCGTAAACTGTAAGATTCACTTTTTCCAGAAGGAATTTGATGTTATGGGAGAATTAACGGGCCGAATTGAATACAACAGCATTTTTTCCGAAAGAAATTAAGGCGGTTCGAAAAGTTTGACAAGCAGCAAATGGCTGGTAAGAAATTCATCAAACGAAAATTTATGCCAAGTTAGATTATTTTTGAAATTGATGGAAAAAAAGGTACCAAAGATTTTATCAGACAGACTCTTTCTTACCGTTCACATCAACTGGAAGGATAAATCTTGGTTCAAAAACTGTCCACTTGGAATCCACATCGTATAAGTCGACAAAAATATTAGCTGGAAAAATTGGAATATACATAAAAAAAGATAAAATAACAAACCATTCTCATCGATCTTTAGCTGTGTCAGCCTTGTTCAAGCAAGGTGTTTCTGAACAGGAGTTAAATTATTTAACGGGTCACTCAATGCAAGTTCTCTAAAACCATATCTGCTGCTGGATTCCAGTCACCACCAGAAGTTGATCGAAAATCTCAAAACAACAAATGAAGCTGGACCTTCGAGTTCCCAAATGCTACAGGTCAATAATACATAAACTCATGCTTTGGTAGAAATGAATGGGCAAACTACTATAGCTTATAATAAATAAAATAAATAAATATTGTTAACAAATAAATAAAGATTTTGTTTCTTTGATATGGTGCATTAATTGTCTCGTGAAATAGTCTTGTCGAATATCATTCGAGAGAAAATTATTTATCGGCACAATTTTCTTCTGGTACTATTCAAGTATGTTGTCTTTTGGCAATTTTCGCTTATCACTCGACTGACGTCTTATGATTTAACTGTCAAAATTTAATTCGCCAAAATTGCTAGGCGACAAACTTTCGTACCAGTCGAAAATATTGCTGGAAAATTTTTTTTTCTTATGATATTATATACGAATAAATTTAAATAAGTCCTATCTTACAATTGCATAATTTTCTGTAGATAGAAGCTTAAAATTTAAATTGTCACTTTGATAATGGTGGTGACTATGATCACCAGTGATTCTTATAGTTTGGTCTACATAAGTGGTACATCGAGCTTTACATACTCCTGTATCATATAAATGACACTTCCAGTAGGTACAATTTTGTAAACTTCGGTGCTTTATATATCTATAATTATTAAGTAGTAGAAAAGGTAACCGTCTTCTGCCTCTGACATAGGAAACGGTGACTAAAAATAAAGAAGCTTAGTACGAAATAGTCTTACCAATAATAATTATATAATAATAATAGTAGTAATAAAAAACCTCATAGAGAACATAAAACAGCTAGGTTTAAATGAACATATCTATAAGGCCATGCAGAAAGATGTACTCCTCGCGACGTCCAGATGTGTACGAATATTTTTGGGAGATACTCCAACATACCAAGTCACCTAGGGCTCGATAACACGGAAAGAGTCCCACCAGAGCTCAATCCTTTTGATACCGTAGGTATTTGGGATGAGTGAATTTTCCCCTTAGAGGGAGTGTGAGCCTTATGGCTAAATCAGGATAGAACGTTTAAGAGAATGTTTTACAAAACATTTAGGTTATGTATAATAACCTAAAAAATATAGGTTATAAACATAACACTAGGTTATGTCCAAAAATACATAGTGACATGACAAATGACAGTTTTTAAACTTAACACAGAAATACAAAAGTAACAAAACGTAATTTGCCTTATTCTTATAACCATCTCATCAATTTCCATGTACAGTCACTCATTAAATAAAAAAGAACGGCGAGTAGCACTTGGAGAGTGCCGACAGAAGTGAATACTTTTATAGCGCCTTAGTCCTATGTGGGTAAATGAAATTATTTTATTACAGAATTGTTAATATTTTTTACAATAACACACCACATTTAAGTTTTTTAAAATTAAAAAAAAAATTTCTTTAAAAATTTTAAACGAAAAAAAATTTAACGAAAATAATTTACATAGAAATAAATTAAATTGTATTAGTACTACATGAGTTCATCAAGTACAACAAAAAAATGTGTTACGCTGCTTTTGCATGAACCTTTTAAAATAATAGGTAATTAATAAATTATTATATTGCAGTTTTGCAAAGTATATTAATAGCATTTTCTTTTATTTTTGTTTTACACGTAAATAATTTTTTTATTATAACATATGTAAAATCTTATTTTATAACTGTATGATTTTCTCTATACAGAACGATTAAATGTTTAGTATCACAGACACCGTGAGTGTGATCCCCAGTGAATCTTATGGTTCGGTCTGAGTAAGTAGTACATCGGACATTACAGGTTCCATTGTTATAACATTGACATCTCCAGTAGATATAAGTTTGTGAACTTCGGTTCTTTATATATTTATAATTATTAACGAGTAGTCTATGTCCAAAACTCTTTCTTCCTTTTATATAGGAAACGGTGACTTAAAGTAAACAAAATTAGCCAAAGAAAGGACTAAGTAATATTTAAAATTGTAATTCATAAAATGAGTAGCAGATTTTCTAAATGTTCATTTTTTCATGTCCATTCAAATATTATAACTATGTATATGCTAAAAATCTAGTATTGATAATATTCCAAATAACTTGGAAAAAGCTGTTGGACAGACTGCATTTGGATTATCATCCTGGGATAAAACGCATTTTAATTGTCTACACAAAGTAATATGACTGACTCTTGGTAGTAAAAATGTAAAAAAACTCAAGTAGCTTTATGAAAATAGTATTTTATTTTTAATAACAAAATAATGTTTAAAAATAAATTCAACAATGATGGCATTTTACATATCATAAAGGTCCCCATGGTCATCAGCGTCACAATCGCAGCAATCAGCTTCGATAACGCAACCCTCAGTTTCACCAAGATTAGCTTGAATGTCATTTTGTTCAACAGAGTGAGAGAGAATTGGTTGTATAAATGTTAGGTCAGGATTGTTGACCAAATTCGACCCTGACAGTTCCACTAATAGTTTCCAGAGGCCTTGAAGATTTTTTGGTTTAATTTCGTTTTCTAGTTTTCTTTAAGTTCTACAGCAGGTAAGTGTAAAGTCGAAAGCTACTTTCCACTTTTTAATAACGTTTAGAATTGTTTTTGTGGATCAGCATTTCCGTAAAACAGCTCGGTTTTAAGCAAAATATTATTGTTGTTCTGTGATCTTCTAATAATAATTCGTTTGGTTAACGCAGTTTTTATATCGTAAACAATCCAGTCCTTACCAAGTTGTTTAATTTCACCCTTCTTGGATTAACTGTCATAATATTGTGTAGGTGTTTTTATTGTACTGTAGGATCGTGTGATTTTTTCTAGTTGCCTAAAAACACTGTCCGCTGACAAATTTGAATGTTTGAGTATCGGAAAAATAAGTACCACAGATTTAATATTTTGGTATCTCTGCACAGCCATAGCATGAGAATATGCATCATGTGTGCACTTTTATTCTGCTCCGCACAACTATCTGCGAATAATCTTAGCTGTTTTATATCTGACCCAAATTCAGATTTATTTAGATCAGAAGAAAATCACGTAGAGCAGAACTTGTTTCTGCAGATCTTTTTTTGCTTGATGTTCCAGGTGTAGAAAACTGGCTTAATATTCACGTCGGTTACACAAAAACAATAAAAAGACAACTGGTGGGCGTAAAATGCATCTTAAATGGGCACTTTCGGTATGACTTGAACCTGCCGAAGATCAAAACAGTAAAAAACAGTGTGTTCCGATTTTTCATTCATCAGTTTAAAAAATTGTTTGGCCCGTATTTTATGTATAAGTAGAGAAGTTCCCAAGTAGGGAAGTAAGAAGTATCCCAAAGAAATGGACGGAGGCATATATGGCATCTATATTTAAGGAAGGAGATAGAAAACGATACGAAAACTACAGAGGAATCAGCGTAATGTCATCAATAGGAAGATTGTATGGGAGGATACTGCGAGAAAAGATAGAGCAAGCGATAAAAGGCAAAATAGGGGGGATCAGGCAGGCTTCACGGGAGGAAGATCATGCATAGACCATATATACACACTGGAACAACTGTTAGAAAAGAAAAAAGCCAAAACTAGAGATATACATTTGGCATTTGTGGACCTGAGAATGGCGTATGACTCTGTACGAAGGTCAGAACTATGGGAGGCAATGTACAAATTAGAAATACTGGCGAAACTCTTAGAAGCTACAAAAGCTCTGTATGCGTCCATTAAAATGGGAACAAGAATCACAGGAGACTTCATCACAACAAAAGGGCTCCTGCCGGGTTGTTCCACATCTCTAGCCCTATTCAAAATATACTTAAAAAAAGCCTTGACTACATAGAAAACAAAATGCGAAAGCATGGGAGCACCGGTACGAAACGAATACCTATACACGTTAAGCTTTGCAGATGATTGCACAAGACTAAGAAGACCTCAGTTACACGATGAAGAAACTACAAGAAGAATATATCAAGGCTGGACTAGATATTAACCTCACAATAACAGGGTACCTATCTACAAGTGAAGAAGACATAGAAGATCTACATATTAACGACAACGTAACAATCAAAGGAAAAGATAAATTTAAATACTTGAGGTTTATAGTCACGAAAAAGGCAATAACAGAGAAAGAAATTAAGCAAAGATTAGGACAAACAAGAACTCAGTATGGTGGGATGGATGCCTAAATATGAAGACAAAAACACAGATTTGTAAAATATTATTGCAAAGTATTATGACATATGTAGCTGAAAATTAGATTATAAACAAGAAATGACTATGACTATGACTATGATGAATAAAGAGAATAACCAAATGGAGTCCATAGGAAGGAGGAAAAGAGGACGACCCCGAAGATCCTGGAGGAACGAAGTAGACGACGCGATAAGTAAGAGAGGCTTTAACAATGGAGAATGGAACAAAAGAGATGGAAACGGTTGAGCGTGTAAAGGCAGTGAATACTGTAGAATCCCTGAATATATATACAGAAGTTCTTAGTTT
Organism: Diabrotica undecimpunctata; assembly: GCF_040954645.1. Taxonomy (NCBI): domain Eukaryota; kingdom Metazoa; phylum Arthropoda; class Insecta; order Coleoptera; family Chrysomelidae; genus Diabrotica; species Diabrotica undecimpunctata. Next base: position 92,944,736 of record NC_092809.1, on the reverse strand, counting down.
GTCAGTTTCAGTTTTCGTCTTTGCAAAGGCTAATAGAAGTTTGGGTCCTAATACAAAAGTCAGTAGCAGCGCTTCCAAATGCAATATTAAAATGAATATTAAAGATCCTACTAAAGTACTTGTAATTTACTTTCAAATTCTCAACAGTACTTTGATTGTATAGATTCCATAAAATAGTCATATTGTTTTCTTTCACGTTTTTTCAAACTGGATATAAATTTTATCACAGCTTCAAATTTATTAACATTCCTGAAGGACCGTTTGTCCGTTTCACGTTTCTCAACAATACCACTACCAGATTGCATTTTTCGAGAAATCGTATTTACGCGTCTCTCACTGGCACTAAATATGGAAGATAATTTCTGGCAAATGTAAATTTGTTTTATCTTCGAAACTTAAAATAAAGAATATTACCTACATATTGAGTTTTCACCGTGTAAAATATCTAAACAACCACCTTTGTCCTGATATCGTCTTCGGATACTTCATTACAACAAAAATTCTTTCGATTAGAGTGAGTACAGGCAAAATCTATAAAATGTTCCAAATTAGGAGAATAATTTGAATGCCTTCAAAAGAAAATAATACTAAAATATTAACGACAACAACATAAGAACTTAAGATGCTATTGGGCAAACAATACCATAATACAAACATAACCTATAAGTCATTAAAGCTTACCTAATATTGCTTTTACGGTCTTAAAAAGTGAGATATCTTTTTTTTTTCTGTTACCACGATCCGTATCACCAACTACATGAATTCCTGTCGCAACTGCATCCATTATTTTATATTATTTCGTTAAAAAGCGGAAAAACAAACGCACATAAAACAAACTTATCATTTCAGATACCAACTATGCAACGACCGCCAAAGATCACAAAGGAACAGGAAGATTAAACCTCATAAGTATGTCAGATTGGGAAGAATATTATAAATCCCTATTGACGGAAGCAAGACCACATTACGAACTAAATTACAGAGTCTTCAGAAGAGAAATTATATTACACGTACTAGTGGAATAAAAATTGTCTTGCGCTAGTGCAATACATAATCTAGCCTTCTCACTAAAAGCAGTTCAAGCACGTTTTGTTTTTACACAAACGTATAAAAATATTCTTGTAATGCCGAGAGGCGTTAATAAATAAATGTTGACGTACCATGAAAATAAACATAAAAACATTTTTAAACCTGATAAGGTTTTATTAACATTTAAACATGAATATAATAAATATCTGAACAAATACACTCAGGTGCAAAAAAATCGATCCATTCCTTATTTATTTGAAGTTATATAATGTTAGAGACATTAAATTACGTATGTAAATTTAGGTGCACCCTCGTATACGAGAAATAAAATAATATTTTTAATATTACTTTTTATATTTCTTAAAACAAATTGGTATTTCAGGTTTTTTGTCAAAAAGGGTCTGAAGCAAGTAGATATTTATTGAATGTTGTTAATGAATGAATGTTTTTAATTTAACAACCCTACTAGTGTAGTGATTTTATTTTCAAAACGTGTTATATTTTTATTTAATTATCCTTCCTAAATGTCTCTAACTCCAACAGATGCTGCAAGGGCGGTGACTTTAGTTCAAGATGGTCGTAGCCAATATTATGCAGCTGAAATGTTGAGTGTTAGTCGATCTTCGGTTCAAAGAGCAGTTCGGCGTTTTAGCGACACTGGTAACTTCACAAGAAGACCAGGATCAGGTCGTAGAAGGGTAACATCCGAAAGAGATGATCGATTTCTGGTCTCATCATGTTTGAAAAATTGGCACCTAACTTCAGTTGAACTGGCAAATCGTCTGAGCGAAGTGAGAAATGTGAATGTGAGCAGATGGACAGTTCGTCGACGACTTGTAGAAGGTAATTTTTTTCGAGAGCGATATTTTCAATGTAATATTGCGGAAAGAATAAGTTATCGGGGGGGCTCTGTTATGGTTTGGTCTGGTATCAGTTCAGAAGCCCATACTGATTTAGTTATTGTAGATAGAGGTTCTATGACTGCTGCAAGATACATAACAAGTATTTTAGATCAGCATGTGGTACCTTTTGCTCCTTTCATTGGACCTAATTTTATTTTTATGGACGACAACGCGCGTCGTCATCGTGCTAGAATCGTCAAACAATATATAGAGGAGGTGGGAATTGTCCGTATGAACTGGCCAGCCTGCAGTCCCGATCTCAATCTTATAGAACACCTATGGGATATGATGGGACGACGTCTTCGAGCACGAGTACCCCGTCCAAACAACTTGGCTGAACTTACAGCGGCTCTTCAAGAAATATGTGACCAATTGGATCAATTTGATATCCAGAGGTTAATTACCTCAATGCCTAGACGTGTACAGGCTGTTATAAGGGCCCAAGAGGGAAACACTAGATATTGATTTATTATCAATGTTTTTCTTAATTTCAGAAAGTTTTGAATACTATTGTATTTTTGAGTTTTGGCGTATGTCTCTATAAATAAATGATTTTTTTGGATAATCTGTAAAAATTATTTTAATCTAACATATACTTTTACATATATACCTGATTTAAAACTAATATCTTCAAACGTTTTCTTTTTTCAGCAAATATTACCCATGGATCGATTTTTTTGCACCTGAGTGTATATTACCACTATAAATATATTGAAAAAGTATCTAATTACTTTAACGTCTTAATCAATTGATACGTTTAAAAAATATTATTTAGAAATACAATCGATAGTTACAAAATAACGTGCTCAATAATAACCTAATCTAACAATTTTGACCCGTTTAGGTACAAAACTTTGAATGCCGGAATGTCTGCTTCTATTTATTGGATGATTATGCTCATACATAACAGTCACGGTATTCTTCGAAGTAGAAAGAATTGCTTTGCACTTTGTCTTGTAGTAATCCAGACACCGCCATGTAGTGTGAACTTTGCTTTTGGTGAGTAAGCAGTAATGGTAGTGGTCAAGCACTAGTTTGGGATTCTTTCGTCCGTGAGTTATATATACTATTCCTAAAACACATATTCTTTAAATAGGACATTTACACAGTATATTATTATAAAGTTTTATTATTAAAATAAAATTTGAAAAAGTATGATTTTCTTTCGTTAGACTTAGTAAGCCAGTTACTTACAGTTTATATACTGTGAAAGACCAAAATTCATTTAATGTCGAGATTTTACGTCATTCACTGTTGTGAAGTTGTTCAATGTTTTAAAAGAAATATATTGTAAAACTGTATTGTACATATCGACAGCGGTGTACTAAGCAGATAAAAGTAAATTTATCTTTCTCCTACTAAAATCCCAATTAGCGCGATTAGTAGCGAAAAATAATTTACGGTTTGTTTACACATGTGAATTAAAAAGGCTTCGTAAGAGCACAGTGAGAATTTTCTGAAAACAAAAAACTCGCTTTCAGTAGAAACTAGTGTTTGAAATGATAAGAATTAGTAAGCTTATTTACAATTCGAAACAGTCATATTGATGAAACTCTGTCCGTTGCTTTGCGACGATACCAAAGTTAAAAATAATTCTGCTAACTAAGGACTGATAGGAACTGGATTTTTGAGCGGTTGAAACGGCTCTAGTTCCTTTCGCGGTCCAAGCAGCTCTAGTTCCTTTTGCGGTCCTTAGAAAGAGATATGATGCACACGGACAGTGATGATAAAGCGTCAAGAGGGGCAAGAAGAGAAAAGATAGAGGGTCAACTTCACCTTTCCTGCAGAGCAAAAAACTGACAAAATCCCAAGTAAAAGAAAACCAAGTGAAGAAGATTCAGAGGATAAGGACGACGTTATGAGTATGTTCAAGAAGATAATAGGAAAACTGAAAGAAATCAGGAATGAAAATAAGGAATATAGAGAAGAGATGATAGCTATGAAAAAAGAAAATATAAAAATAAAGCAAGAATTGGAGAAACAAAAACCAAATTAACGAAAATAAAGTAGAAAGAATTAAAAAACAGATGAAAAGAAATAACATAGTAATAACGGGTCTACCAATAGTCGCAATAAATGAAACACTCTTAAAAAATAACTAAAAGATTTTATACAAAAGCACCTAAAAGAGGATGTCGAAATAGAATCTGCAATGCAGCTAAAAAGCAATATATGTCTGGAACAAATGATGATCTGACGGAAAAGGAAAGACACAAGAGGCAGGAAATTGGAAATGAGACAAGGAATTAAAAGCTGAAGGTAAAAACGAGAAGATATGGTACAAAAAACTAACTGTGGATGGCACAAAATGGGAATGAGCCGGAAATGGTACTTTCAAACGAGAAAATTCTAGAAATATGGACCCAAAAAATGAGTTTGAAAATAAATAGCAAAACAAAAAAATAAGAATACGTACCTAAATATTGCGACATGATATACGAGGAGGGAGCATTAATTAACCTAATAGAAGAACTTAAAAAATATAAAATACACATCATAGCAATACATTTAACTGGAAACAACATTGAAAAGATTAGTCGATACACGTTTTATACCAGTGGAGGCGATACTAGGAATTTTAGAGTGGGTTTTCTCGTACATAAAGACGTGGAGTAGGTAAAACGATTGGTAACAAAATCTGGCAGAATGTGTGCAATTAGAATTAAAGAAAAAGAGAAGATGATATCGCTGATAAATATACATGATCCAACAGAAGAAAAAGGTGAAAAAGTGAAAGATGAATTTTATGAAGAATTAGAGTCATTGTCTGAAGAAATGACCAGACAAGATATTAAAATTATTGTAGACGACACCTATAATACTTTTCATTGATTACAAAGTGGCCTACGATAAAATAGAAAGACACAAATTAATAGAAACGCTAAAAGAATCCCAAGTGCCACAAAAAATAGTAAGATTGTTAAAAATGACCATTAAATAAACCATTTGTGCTGAGAAATGCAACGATATAGTCTCAAAAGAATTCGAAGTGAAAAAAGGTGTTCACCAAGGAGACCCGTTATCTACCTTGCTATTCAATATAGTTCTAAAAAAAATTGTAAGGGTTAGTGGGATAAATAGGTTCGGCACTATTTTATACAAAAAGCACCAATGCTTAGCATACGCGGACGATGTTGCTCTTATTGCAAGAAATGGAAAAGAACTGGCAAGTATAGAAAAAAGACTAATTTGGGAAAGCTCTAAAATGGGACTGAAAGTTAATACATATTAATAAATCCAAGTACATGGAAATCTCAAGCAAAAAAGGAATAAACATTAGGAGCTCCTTTAAATTGTAGGTAGAGAATGGATCAGTTGTAGAATTCGAGAAGGTGGATGAATATATGTACTTAGGCACTCTTGTGAGATTAATCAGACATGTAAGCAAGAAACTAAAATCAACCTAGACTGACCAAGAGCAACATACGTGCTGGAGCCATTAGCAAAATAATTAAGACCAAAGATATATCTCGTAAATAAAAAATAAGAGTATACAAAACTATAATTAGACCCACAATGCTATATGCTGCCGAGATATGGACTATAAATAAAACCATACAGAAAAGATTGGAAGCATGGGAAAGAAAGATACTTCGCAGAATGTTTGGTGGAAAAATAGTAGAGGGAGAATGGAGAAGACGAACTAATTTGGAAGTGTACCAATTGTATGTTAACTCAACAATAACAAAAGTGGTGAAAAATCGTAGAATAGAATGGCTCAGACATCTAGAAAGAACTAAAGTAATGGAATAGTCAAGAATATTGCTTGAAGAGTACCTGACGGTAAAAAAGAGAGGAAGAGCAAGAAAGAAATGGAGAGATGTGCTGATGGAAAATGTCAGAGAGATGGGAATCAGAGATTGAAAGTTGATACGTAAGAACAGAAAACGATGGAAATTATTCATCCAGCAATGGGCCTAAAAGGTTTGTTAACGCTGAACAGACATATACATATATTGTAAAACTATATTATCATCTACCTACATTTGGTAGATAAAACATAAATATAAATCTTGAAGAACTAGCGACCAATTGGCCGCAAAATTGTGGATTAGTAATAGGGTAGGGACTTGCTAATACGATAATTAGAGTGTGACTTCCGGTAAAATTATTTTAATTTTATTATTTACATAATTAAATAACAGTTTAGGAATTGCCGACAAATCTAAAATGTTCTTAAAATACACAAATGTTCTTAAACTAAATAAAAACGATAGATAGAAAGGTAAAGTATAACTGCTTGCAGGTACTTAAGGTATTTACATATTAGATACAATAAGCCCTAAATTTAATGAGTAGACGCCAAATCTGAAGAACCAGCGCAAAAATCGGATTTTGTTTACTTAAAAGTCGACACGTCCACTTACACTTTAAACCTTATTCTGGCTTACTGTCAGTAGCGTAACTACGTGTCAGTAACCATTGTACATGTACAGATGTAATTGTTTGTTTTTGTGTCTGTATTTGCAAAGTGACTGGTGATTTGGATAATGTCTGCCATCGTGGAAAATAAAAAGTGTAGATACTTGATATCGAGACTTAAGCCGTGAAATAATATTTAATGTATTTAAGTATTTTGATAAAGCAAAAAAAGAAGGGGTTACTTTAAAAGATATCAAACGGCAAACTTCACAAGCAACAGGTAAAAATATTATGTAATTTATTTATAAAGAAACATAGTTTTCAATATTCTTATATATTGAATATGTTAAAAAATGTACAAAAAGATAACAATTTTGTGAAAAAAGAATAAGAAATTCTTGGTATCTTTCATTACAATAAATCTACTGACCTTTAGCACAATTATCAAATTCATGAAATATCAAGATAATTTAGTTTTCGTTAATCATGCGCAAAAATCCTATTAGAAATGCTAATTACATGTAATTCCTAACTTAGTTTTTAAAATAATATTATTTTTAAACAAATGCAAATATTTTTTTCGGTGTTTACAGAATTTGGAAATTGTATGAAAAGCTTGACTTGGTGTTAAAGAGACAGAAAAATTCGTATTAAATGCAAATACATAAATAAATAGAAAGTGGTCTTGTATTTTTTAATAGGTATTTCTTATATTACCGATAAAAGAATTTTCAAGGAGAGTAAAGAGTCAATGAAAACAACTGAAAAAATTTTCCAGTCCAAGAAAAAACTTCGTTAAGAAATCAACAATTACTATTCTGCCTGAAAATCAAATTAGAGACATTCGCCCAATAATATATGATTTTCATAACACAGAAAAGTATCGTTTTACTGTTAAACGGTTAAATATTAAAATTATGGAAGAGTTAGATATTCATAACATGTAATAAACTTCATTAAGAAGAGTCCTTAAAAAAATGCAATTTAGATGAGAAACAACACAAAATAATTGTAAAATTTTGATGGAAAAAAATGAAAATAAGAACTTTAAGAGTAAAGTATAGTAATATTTGAGGCAGATAAAATATTTCAGAAGGCAAAATAGACCAATCGTTTATTTAGATGAAACATACATACACAGCGGACATACTTCCTCGAAAAATTGGACAGACGATTCCAGAAAAGGTTTATGTTCTGTTATTTCTAAACGCCAAAGGCTTATAATAGTGCACGCTGGAGGGGAAATGGGTTTTATTAAAATATTTAAATGATATTCAGTTGATAGTCAAATCAGGGACATCTGGAGATTATCATTCCGAAATGAATTCGGTAACTTACGAGAAATGGCTAAGAGCAGAATTATATTAACTTATTAAATTTCATAAGGACCGATATGTACAGGGTGTTTCAAAAAAAGGTAACCTATCTCTAGGGTAGGTAAAAAACTGAAAAATAATTGGGGTTTGCTTAGTAAAAAATTTTTGTAACGCCATCCGTTTTCATGATACAGGGCGTTGAAGAAAAAAAAAATTACGCATTTTTTACGATTTTGCCGAAACTACTGGCAACATTGTAGTGAAATTTTATACGAATATGTTTTGGAAGCTGATACATCCCATGAATTTGTTTTTATATCTGGTTCTCATAGAGGGCGCTAGTTACACGGATCGTACTAAGTATTAGTTAATATAACTTTATTAAGAGTATAATTATTAATCAAAATTTCAAGTAAACTTAAACATCATTCAATTTACAAAAAAAGGTACTCGTGGTAAAACTCGTTACTGTGTACCGTTTTCGGAATATTTTGATTTGAAAATTATGAAGTAATAATTGATGTTGGTATAAAATAGTTAGTAATTAAACAAAACTCACAAGAGTTTTGAAGAAAATTAAATTAATGACTAAGAACATAAAGTAAAATTCAATTACAGTAATAAGTAAATTTAAAATATTATTTTCTTTATTAATTGTTCTTGTTGTTCTTGGTGTACCAGAATTTATTTTATTTGGTCTCACATTCCTAGTTTCTCGACAACGTCGTTCAACGGCTCTAAATGTATTTTTACTTGGTAAGTTTCTTCTGGGAAACTTTTCTGCATAACGTGTCACAGCTACACTAGAACATCCTAAACATTCGCCTAAGGTTAATAAAATGTCAGTGTATTCAACATTTGAGTACATTTTGATTTGATTTTACAAATAACAAGGTTTCAAAACTCTAATTATTGTTGATTTATCGTCATAACAATCAATAAATGTCAGATTTCCATGGCACACTTGAAGAAAATAGAGGTATTCCTATTAGAACTTTATCATTACTACTAGCATCAATTATTACCTCGTAATTTTCAAATTAAAAATTTCCGAAAACGGTACACAGTATCGAGTATTACCAAGAGTACGTTTTTCGTGTAAAATTGAATGATGTTTAAGTTTACTTGAAATTTTGATTAATAATTATACTCTTAAAAAAGTTATATTGACTAATACTTAGTACGATCCATGTAACTAGAGCCCTCTATGAGAATCAGATATAAAAACAAATTCATGGAATGTATCAGCTTCCAAAACATATTCGTATAAAATTTCATTACAATGTTGACAGTAGTTTCGGCAAAATCGTAAAAAATGCCTAAAATTTTTTTTTCTTCAACGCCCTGTATCTTGAAAACGGATGGCGTTACAAAAATTTTTTACTAAGCAAACCCCAATTATTTTTCAGTTTTTTACCTACCCTAGAGACGGGGTTACCTTTTTTTGAAACAGCCTGTATGTAACATACGCATTTGATAAGTTGTGCCGAGAATACGGCCACACCACTTTACACCCCGTATCACCCAGACTTGACAACCCAATCGAATTAATTTGGACAACGGTTAAGACTAATGTCAGTCAAAGGAATGTCACGTTTAAAGTTAAGGACGTAAGAAAATTAGCAGAAGAAGAATTTAATAAAATCGGTATTAAAGAATGGAAAAAACGGTGCAATCATGATATAAAGGATATTAATCCTATTGTCATTAATCTTTTAAGGATTATTAGAGTGATAGTGACTGTGAGTCTTCTTCTGACGAAGACATATGAATATTATTAGTGTAGTATAATGTTAATACTTGTAAATAATTTTGGTTGTTATACTTTTAAAGATGACTATTAGTTTTTTAAGTTGTGTTGTAATATATTTAACTAATTATATATATATATATATATATATATATATATATATATATATATATGTTATATGAGAAAATATTAACCTTGAACTAGCTTAAGTTCGCCGACTTCAGATTTCATCATCCCATTCCCATAGAAACCGCTGAGCACGCATTAGAACTTTGTACGAACCGTTGGCCAACATTCATGGGAACAGCAATTCAGCACTTCATACCAAACCTATAAATTACCATTCTCAGATGCCGGAATCACTCTTAGCTGCAACTTCGACCAGTCCAGTTATTGTAGTCATTTTAAATTAATTTAATACTATTATTTAATATTTAATTTGTAACAAATAAAGTTCTTTTTTAAAAAGTCAAATACGTGATTAGTGATCTAACAATTGGCGCAAAGTCAGTAGGATCCGGTTAACGTTGCTAGAACACGTGTATACTCACTGGCAGCGGCGGATTCTCATCCCTTAACGGAACGAAGAATCTACGGAAGTCCTCACTCCTGTGACCTACGGAAGGAACACCTAGTGAAGCCCCTGGTAGCCGAGCTGAGAGAACAAGACAACACTTAAAGAAGAAAGCATCTCCGAACAACCTCACTCCTGTAATCTACGGAAGGAACACCTAGTGAAGCCCCTGGTAGCTGAGCAGAGAGAACAAGGCGTCCCGATATTCTTCTTTATGTAAGTGGATTTTGAATCATCTCGTTAATAATTTGTTATAATAATTTACGAAATTGACTATACTGCAAGTCAATTAATCAAGATACATAAAAAAAATACAAGTTGATTATCTAATATTTGAAATTATTGATATTGACATATTTCTTTAATACTATTTTATACTGATATTTTATTGACATATTTTTTTTTACTTGCTATATTTTGGTATATTTTCTCTTGATATATTTTTATTTGGTATATTTGATACATTTTTGTTGATATATTATTTGATATTTTTATATTGATACATTTTTGCCCTTTATATACCACCACATTTTTTTTTCTCCCTTATATACTGATACATTTTATATTTCTCCATACTTCTATTTTTCATTTTCGTTTAAAAATATCTCGAAAAATGCCTGAGACACGTTCCCCGACTCAACAAGAAATCGAACCATACAAGATTTCGGAAATATTTTCTATTATCCCAGAATTTGAAGGCGATCCGATTTCTCTTTCTACATTTTTAGATGCGTGCGACTGTGCTTTTAAAATGGCCACAGGCGATCAGCGCGTTCTATTAACGATTCACGTAAAAAATAAACTCAAAGGTAAAGCTGCACAGCTTATTAATTCTAGAAAACCAATTTCTTATACAGAAATAAAACAATTACTAAATCTACATTTCGGAGACAGTAGAGACCTGACCTCCTTAATACAAGACTTACAAAGACTAAGACAACTATCTAACGAATCTCCTCTAACTTTCTTTAACCGTTTACAAGTTCTGAATGCAACAATGCACGCCTCGATCCAAGTAGCAAATTTATCCCCAGATCAAAAAACTGCCCAATGTGACTTAATCGATACCATGGCCCTAAACACACTTTTAACCGGTTTAGAACCTCGTCTAGGACAAATTATTAGGGCTAGTAATCCAAAAGATCTCATTGAAGCAAGCAATCGTATTAGACGCGAACTTCAATTGTCATATTTTGAAGAACAAAAATCTAATTCTAGATCAACTATTCCTAAATCCTCTCAACCAATGAGAAGACTCTCATCTCAGTTTACAAAATGTACAAATTGTGGCCGCATTGGTCATCTAAATAGTGAATGCCGCTCTTCACGTTCCGTACAGTCAAACCAAACTTTTTCTAGGCCACACGGTTACCAAAACCAATATAATAATGGACCTAACAACTATCAAAACAATCAGAACCCTAATAGGAATCAATATTCCTCCAACAATCCAAATTTCAACCAACAGAGACATTCCTTTTCATCTCAAAATCAAAATCAAAATCGTCCATCTGTTATTCAAAGAAACCCAAACTTCCAAAGAGCACATGTTTTAAACGAATACCCTAATGAAATGACGACTAACTATTATACAGACGAATACTATACAGATAATTATTATAATACAGATAATTATGAAAACTTTGAAACAGATTATTATACAGAAAATAATCCACAAACTGATAACATTTACGAAACCAATAACACACAAAATTATCAGGATTTTCTTTCACTTCAGAATCAAAATCATCCTCCCAATCATACGAACCCCTCAACGGATATTACGAATATCCAAGAACAAATCCAAGCACTCAACTTAGACAACTTTCATCCGGATCTCAATTTTCCCGAACAGACATTCATGTAACCCCATTTCATACAATGAGTTCCAAAAATTTATATTACATTAACGATGCTACCAACACTTTTAAACTTTTAATCGACACAGGTGCTGGAATCACTGTTTTCAAAGAAAACACAGCACGCAATTATCATAATAGATTTCCTGAAAACGTTACTATTCAAGGTATAACCGATCAAAAATTGTTAATAACAGAATCTGTCCTGATTCCCTTCACTGACGATAATCCTCACAAAGTCTTTATTTTCAATTTAGACATTGATTTCGATGGCATAATAGGCCTAGACTTTCTAGATCATTATGAATGCGTAATAGATCTCAAATCCCGACAGTTGCATACAAATTTTAAAACTGTCACCCTTCACAAAGTAGGACACGAGACAAACACACCTCCTAAAGACAAAACACCGACACACCCTACAGAAACAAGACAAAACAAACCTAAAATAAAAATTAAATCAGATTCTAAACAGGAATCAAATTTAAAATATCAAAACCCTATAAATGAAAAATATACTATCGTAAAAAACCGAGATCAAGACAAAAATCTTGAAAGACCAGAGAGAAAACGAATAAAAGAAAAAAACAGAATTACCATTGACAGCCGGACCGAACAAATATGCAGACTAAAATGCAACTTATCAAATACAGATGCCATATTATCAGCTCAAGAAATGGAAAAAGTTAGATTACCTCATGCATTAGTCCATGTAGATGAAAATGGAGAATTCCTAACTTCCGTACTAAATGCTAATGCTATGCCGAAGACAATCGAATTTTCAGACATTTCAATCGAACCTTTCAAAAATTCGGAGACAATCCTATCCTACAACGGAAATGATTTTGAAGAACCCGTAGTAGATAGAACACGAATAATTAAAGAACAACTAAGAATTGATCATCTAAATTGCGAAGAACAAGAACTAATTCTAGATATATGTACTGAATACGCACATATATTTTATGTCGAAGGCGACAAACTGACCTTCACAAACGAAATAAAGCACAAAATCGAAACAAACAACGCTAAACCTGTCTTCACTAAATCCTATAGATATCCTCCAATACATAAGGAAGAGGTAAAGACGCAAATTAATAAAATGTTAGAAGAAGGAATAATCCAGAAAAGCGTCTCGCCCTGGTCGAGTCCAGTCTGGGTCGTACCGAAGAAATTAGATGCGTCAGGAAAACAAAAATGGCGAGTTGTTATTGATTATCGAAAACTCAACGAACTCACAGTACAAGACCGTTATCCTCTACCACAAATATCAGAACTATTGGACCAACTAGGAAGATGCCAATACTTCACAACACTAGATTTAGCGTCTGGATTTCACCAGATTGAAATCGAGCCACAAGACATCCAGAAAACGGCCTTTTCCGTCGAAAATGGACATTACGAATTTGTCTGCATGCCATTCGGACTAATGAATGCTCCATCTACTTTCCAGAGAGTAATGGACAACATCCTCTTAGGAATACAAAACTAAAGATGCTTAGTGTATATGGATGACATAATTATCTACTCACCCACTATTCATGATCACATGTCACGACTAACAGAAGTTTTTAAAAGGTTACGAAAAGCAAATTTAAAAATACAGCCAGACAAGTGCGAATTTTTAAGAAAAGAAGTAGCATATTTGGGCCACCTTGTAACAGAAAATGGTGTAAAAACAAATCCAGCTAAAATATCTTGCATCAAAAACTTCCCGGAACCAAAGAACACCAAAGAAATAAAGTCATTCTTAGGCTTAGCCGGTTACTATAGAAGATTTATTCCAAATTTTGCCAAAATTTCTAAACCACTTACGAAACTACTTCAGAAAGACGTACCTTTTATTTTTAATTCTGATTGCAAAGAAGCCTTTAACGAACTCAAAAATATTTTAACTTCAGATCCAATACTTATATATCCCAATTTTGAGGAACCATTTTTACTAACAACTGACGCTAGTGCATTCGCGATTGGAGCTGTTCTATCGCAAGGCCCTATTGGAAAAGATTTACCCATAGCTTATGCCTCCAGAACATTATGCGGTGCCGAAACAAAATATTCGACTATAGAGAGAGTACTATTAGCTATCGTATGGGCAGTCAAACATTTTAGACCATATCTTTTTGGCCGAAAATTCGCCCTGATTACCGATCATCGACCCCTTACATGGCTTTTCTCGATAAAAGATCCCGGAAGCCGATTAGCGCGTTGGCGCCTAAAACTCGAAGAATACAATTATAAAATAGAACATCGCGCAGGAAAAATAAACAGAAATGCAGATGCCCTCTCAAGGATAAAGATTAACCATTTCAAGGATTGTGCAAACTTTCAATCAAAAATCTCATTACATGCATCGAATGAAGATGACACGGAAACTCAAGAAAACGAAGACGACGATGAAGAAAATATAGAAAAAATGTCCGAAGAACTTGACATGTTTATCGAACTGTATAGAACTAAGTCAATAATCGATTATTCTAAAATTGAAACATCGAATACGGACTTATTAGACAAATCCAACAAAAATATTGTTACATTTTTTTGGCAAAATAAACTTGAAGAACTCCACGAGAAAATAATGAATGACATATTCGAAGAAAACATGGAATATAGTAACCGAAGAATTAATATTGTACACAGCAAAACTGTAAAAGATCGAAAATATTTTATTATACCATTACCGTTTGATCCCGAACGAGTAATATCACACTTGTTTCTTGTACTTTTTGCAAATAAAGATCAATTCGATGAATCAAAAATATATTGCGTCGAAAATAATCTCAAACTACCTATCCTAGAAATATTTTCTTATATTTTTGCTGACAAAGAATTAAAATTAAGAATCTGTCAAAATATAATTAAAACAGCCAGCGAAGACGAAATCCCTCAAATTTTAGATCATTACCATTGTGGTAAAAACAATTTACATCGAGGAATAAACGAAACTGTCAGAAGAATAAAGCAGAAATACAATTGGAAGAATTTAACAAAAGATGTAGAGAAATTTGTAAAAGCATGTGAAATTTGCCAAAAAGTTAAGATTTGCAGGAAAAACTTAAGTGGACCACTAGTCATAACAGAAACTCCAAAAACACCATTCGAAAGAATAAATATGGACATATTCGAATACCCTACTAGGAACTACGCTTTAACTATTCGTGACGAATTGACAAAATTCACGCAAGCCTATCCTTTGGAAGACAAAAAGGCAGTAACAGTAGTCAAGACACTCCTACTCTTTTTTCAACACTATGGAACACCACTAAGAATTCATTGTGACTGCGGTCGAGAATTCGAGAATGCTATAATCAAAGATCTATGCGAATTATACGACATTAAACTAACATTTTCTAGCGTTAACCATCCACAATCTAATGGATCTATAGAAAGGTTTCATGCCACATTCTCAGAAATGATTAGAGCAAATCAAGCCGAGAACCCAAACGATCATCCCTTCACTATACTTCCTTATGCAATAATATGCTATAACAACACAGAGAATAAGACCCACGGTTTCACACCATATGAACTTATATTTGGGCACACTGCAGGCCGACCACCAGAAACTCTATACAATCAAAAAACACTAATGAGTAAATATATTCGAGACCTGAATAATCGCATGGAATATTTTTATAAAGTAGCCAGAGCTAAAACAGAAAGACAGAAAGAAAAGGCGAAAGTAAGATTTGACGAGAATATTTCAGAACGAAGACCTGATTTTAAAATTGGTGACAAAGTTTACGTAAAAGAATCCCAAATTAAATCAAAATCGGATAATCTTTTTAATGGACCTTTCGAAATTCAAGAAGTTTTTACAAATTCCGCAATTATCCGTAACCCCAAAACTAACCAAACCTCTAAAGTAAATTTTGACAGACTGAAACCTTATTTTGAATAATTTTCCTTTACAGATTCTATGGACTCCTTCCTATCGTCCAATCCCAAATTCTCCTCACTCCAATTAATAACACAATTGGAATATTTTTTCATGAAAAAGGAACTATACGAATATCTAATGACAAATGGACTTTACTTGTTTACAAAGAATTATTACCTATCAAAACTACAATATCCAATAATGACAGAATTTTGGAAAACCTGTTAGAAAAATTTATTAACGTGGATACACCGAGAAAACTTGCCTTTCAAGCCGAAGTACAGACACATGTTAGTCTGCTAAAACAAATCTCAAACTCCGTTAATTTAAAATATAAAGAAATAACCTCTGACACAGTACCTTATAATAAACGCCTAAAACGCGGTTTAGTAAATGGTATTGGAACAATCTGGAAATCTATTACTGGAAATTTAGACGCCTCTGATGGCGAATACTTTAATAAATGTATAAATAAGATAAATTCCGATGAAACTCAAATTGAAAATCTCCTAAAAAATCAAATATCTGTTACCACTTCAGTTATAAGAACTTTCAACACTACAATTCAAAAATTGCAAATAGACGAAGAAACTTTTAACAAAGACTTAAAAACTATCGAGACTACACTTCTGGACATTAATAATGACATCTCCTTTTACCAAGCACAATTACAAATACTAGATTTATGTGAGTCCTTAATGGAAAGCTACGTATTTTTAGAAAATTATTTAAATGATATACTAAATTCTATCACATTCTCTCGCCTGCAAATTCTACATAGTTCTATTATTTCGCCCATAGACTTAATGGACGCATTAAAAGAAATCTCACAGTCATTACAAAATAACGTATTGCCTCTACCCACTTATATGTCAAATATAGCTCAGTATATTGACATAATAAAACTACAAGCTTATCAGCTTGATTCAAAAATTGTTTTCGTTCTCGAAATTCCGTTAGTTGATCCCGAAATATTCACCTTGTATCAATTATATTCAATACCAATATTAGATAATCAAACTGGTTTTCATCATTTACTTTCAACTGTTCATAAATACATAGCGCGAGATGATGATTCAATTTCATATGTTTTACCCATGGACACCGAAAAATGCAAACAAATCAGTCAAAACCAAAGAATGTGTACAGACATTCTTCCGTATCCCATAGACACAGATGCTATATGTGAAGCCCAGCTTTTGAAACCTCTCAGCAACTTATCAAAAACTTGCCAGATGTCCATGCTTTTGGCACAAGGTTACAATGTACAAGAAATTGACCGAAATTTATGGTTACTAACCATTTCCGATCCATTACCAGTAACAATCAAATGTGCAAGGAAAGACGTCACTACACAAATAATAAAAACAAATTCAATCTTAAGATTAATTCCCGAATGTATTGCATTCATTGGCAGTACCAGAATTCATGCCAGAGACCAAATTGAGAAATATACAAATATCACGTATAGAAGTCACCCAGTTAACGTACCCTACAGATGCTGTGACCATTTTGAGACAAAGAGTCACCTATCAAAATTGAAACCACTAAAACTCAGTAAAATCAACGTAGATGACTTAAATATTGCACAACACAAATTGGACCAATATTCAGAAGAACTGGACCATATTATGAGCCAATCATTCATTGAGGAACATCTACCCTTATTCACTATATCAACCTTATCCCTGATTATTATTCTAGTTATCTTATACCTTTTCTGCAAATACCGAACCAAAATATTCCCAAAAATTGCAATCTCCTTGTCCCAGGATCAGCCTCCAACTCCACTACCACGCAGAAATTCCATTAGACAGAAACTTCAAAGCTTAACCTCCTTCAGAAGAAGACCCAATGTCCAACAGGAAAGCGAAGCAGAAACACCAATTACTCTGTAAAAGTCAAAGCAATGGCATTGACTTTTCACTAATAAGGGGAGCTGTTATATGAGAAAATATTAACCTTGAACTAGCTTAAGTTCGCCGACTTCAGATTTCATCATCCCATTCCCATAGAAACCGCTGAGCACGCATTAGAACTTTGTACGAACCGTTGGCCAACATTCATGGGAACAGCAATTCAGCACTTCATACCAAACCATTACCAATTACCATTCTCAGATGCCGGAATCACTCTTAGCTGCAACTTCGACCAGTCCAGTTATTGTAGTCATTTTAAATTAATTTAATACTATTATTTAATATTTAATTTGTAACAAATAAAGTTCTTTTTTAAAAAGTCAAATACGTGATTAGTGATCTAACATATATATATATATATATATATATATATATATATATATATATATATATATATATATATATATATATATATATATATATAACTCTGTATTAGTTTATCTAAATAGTGCTTGAAAATATAATTTCGGTATTTTTTTTATTAAAATACCATACAACAGCCGAGTCACTTTTCTGTTAAGTTTATGTTTTCCTATGTACCATTTGTATCTACCGGTGGGCGTGCTTGGAGTATCATAAATGCGCGCCCTTGGTTCTTCATATTTGGCGACTACTGTAGTAGTTTGGATTTTAGAGAAAAACCCGCTACTGACCTCCATCGGAAATGGATTTAGAAAAGAGATCGACAAATGACAATCTAATATCTTTCGTAACTAATATACGTGAATATTTAGGAACAATCAACAAGTAATTTCCATATTTTTTATATAAATAAAACCTTTGAGTTGGGACATTGCATTCTGGAACTAATGAATAGCTGAGTCTTACAAGAAAACTTTCTAGTCTGTGTTAAAAATTTCATAAGTAAAAGGAATTTTAAGTACGGCTTAATAGTATTAATTCAAAGACTGAACATTTACAAGACGAAATTCCACAAGAGTCCGATTTAAGTCATACACTTTACTTTTAGCTATCAATAATATCGCACAAGATATAGAGTTACCATTAAAAGCAAATTTATATGCTGATGATAAAATAGTGTACAAGAAGTTGTAATATCTCTCTTGGCACAAAAGTCCTTCAGTCATTTCTTTACAAACTGGAAATTTGTAAGTGGTTTTGCTTTTTCCAGTGAAAAAACCTGTTTTATTACCTTTAATAAAAATAAAATCGATAGGAAACCTACCCTAATTCTAAATTGTATTAACATAAAACAAGAAGTAGATTCAACAGACTTTTTAGGATTAAGATTCGACAGCCACTTGAAATTAACGGATCATATTAAAAAAATAGCTTTATCCTGTTAGCCAAAAATAAATATTCTTGTATGTCTTTCGTTTGTATTGGAAAGATGTAGCACTGTTTTCACTCTTCTGAAACTTTTTCGCCATTTCGACTAACAGTAAAACACTGAAAACTTTTATTTTCAATACTTCTACAAAATTTATTATAAGTAATTTATTATCATTACAGATATTTGTCTACGTTTAAGGTTGTTCTACTATCATTTTCTACTTGTCACAAGAACCACAATCTACAAAAAGTTGTTACTTATGACTTATACAGACAATATAATATTATCGTATTTCTTTATGAAAAGTATGGATACCATTTATATTTCTGAACACAATTTTATTACAATTGTATTACAATTAGTATACTAATAAACACACTCGTAACTATGTCAAATTATCAAATGATTTAAATAAACGTTCTGAAATAGACCCATAAAAGTTCATTTGTCGAAGTATATTGGGGAAGTTAATATCAAAAACTCAAAAGTTACCAAACGGTAATAGTTAGTCCATTCTAATAATTTTTACGTTTTTGGATATGAGATGCTCTGTTTCTGAGGTCCTGGTTCTAAATATAGGATGATTATGTGCATTCATCACTCTTACAATATTTTGCGATGTTGAAAGACTCGCTTTACATTTGGTTTTGTAATAGTATAGGCATCGCCAATTGGTATGATCCTTGGCTTGAGAAAGTAGACAGTAATGATTCTTGTCAAGAATTAATTTGGGATATTTTCTTCCGCTGCTAATAAAGATGACTCCTAGAAATAAAAAACATTACTCATAAAATACAACAATCATAAACATTATAACTAAATATGTTTGTTATAACCAGACAAAATATGATAAATATTATTAAAATCCAATGATCTGGTTGTGAATAAAGGTTTCAAATATAATTAATAGGAAAACATCCTATCTATTAAAACCGTTCTCTGGTATAACTTTTGTAAAGACACATAAATCTCAAAAAATAAAAATTACCTACTATAAAAATAGCAGAAAGAACTTGTTAAAAAAAAACTCCATCTTGAAATTATGACAGAATAGTCAAATCACCCCTGAATCCTATTGTATTACGAAATTTTAAAAAAGAAGCAATTAAAAACTTTTTTTTTTTTTTATTATTAAATTTGTAAATTTACAATCTGCTATTACAAGCTATTAGTAAATGTGAGTATTGCAAATACATGAGAGGAGAAATTATCCACTGATAACACTCCCAATACTAACACTAACAAATAAAATCAGTGTAGGATTATAATTTGAAACAAGAATTGAAATGGAAATTAAAATTAAAATTAAAATTAGTGAATAAAGTCTGTTGGCCACTGTCTCTTCAATCTTCGTCTGACTTCTGGTTGTAGGTGTAGTTGTCTTGCTTCCTCGTTGGGGTGGGCTGGCAGATGTTCTAAATAATTTCTTGTTAGTCTGCTGATTTCGTCTTCAACGAACGGTATTCCAGAGTCATCATGTAGTGTTTTATTACTAACGTACCACGGCGCATTGAAAATCATTCTGAGTATTTTGGATTGGATCCTCTGAATGATTTTGGTATTAGAAGGCTTTGCACAGCCCCATAGTTGTACCCCATATGTCCATATAGGCTTTATTATGCACTTATACAAGAGAAGTTTATTATCTGTGGATAACTGTGATTTTCGGCCTATTAACCAATTCATTTGACGTATTTTCATGTTGATTTGGATTTTTTTTGCCAAGATGTGTGCTTTCCAAGTGAGCTTTTGATCAAGTGTCATTCCCAGGTATTTGACTTCTGTTTTTACTGGTAGTAATATGTTGTTCAGTCTAATTCTTGGACATATGATGTTCCTGTTGGTGAATGTAATTTGATTAGACTTAGTATGGTTAACTTTGATTTTCCATCTATTCATCCAGTCTTGTAGTAGGTTCATGTGTATTTGAAGGTTTCCTGATGCTACTTGGGGGTCATCATCGATGGATATTATGGCGGTGTCATCTGCGAACATGGCTACTGTGGTCGTATTTGTTGTTGGAATATCAGCAGTGTATATGAGGTACAGGAGGGGACCCAGGACACTTCCTTGAGGGACACCGGATTTTATGGGATAGTAATGAGAGGTTTCTGTAAGGAATCTGACTTGAAAGTGACGTTCTGTGAGGTATGATTTTAAGAGTAGATAGTGAGGAGTGGGAAAGGATGACTTAAGTTTATACAGGAGACCATCATGCCAAACACGGTCGAAGGCTTGTTCTATATCCAGGAAGGCAGCAGTGCAAATTTTTTTCTCTTCGAGGCATACATTAATGTTTTTAACAATCCTATGACACTGTTGTAGAGTTGAATGGGCTTCGCGGAAACCAAACTGGTGTGTGGGGATCACTGAATTAATTCCGATGTCTTCTGAGAATCTTTGGAGCAGAAGTCTTTCTAAGATTTTTGACATTATTGGAAGTAAGCTGATTGGTCTATATGAAGTAGTAATATTTGGTGGTTTATTTGGTTTACTAATCATAATTATTTGTGCGAACTTCCAATTAATCGGGTAGTAGGCTAATCTTATGATACTATTATATATCATTGTTAGTAGGACAATTGCTTTTCTCGGTAATTTTTTTAATATTAGCCCAGTGATCATGTCAAAGCCTGGTGCTTTGTAGTTATTGCATCTAGAAATTTGTTCTTTGACATTATTAGGAGTAAAGTATTTGATTGGTAGCATCATTGGGCATGGAGCGTCTAAGAAGTTTTTAACTTGTTCTTCGTTATTATTGTTATTAAGTTCAGGTGCACCAAAAACGTGTGAGAGATGTTCAGCAAATATTGATGCCTTTTCTTGTTCAGTTTTTCCCCAGCTTCCATCGGCTTTCCTTAGAGGTGGTATGTGCTGTATAGGTCTCTTGAATGATTTCGTTGCTTTCCAGATGCTGTGGTCTTCTTTTGACAGGCTGTTGATGAATAGTTCAAATGTATCATTCCTCGCGTCTTGTAGAGCAGTTTTAAGTTGTCGTGTTAATCTATTGTATTCATTTTTATCTATAGGATTGCGACTTCTTTGCCATATGCGCCTGGCTCTTCTTTTTTGTGCAACAAGACGTTTTATATATACGGGTATGTTGGTGTCACTTGGTTCTTTGTCATTCTGAGGGGGTGTAGCTATTTCAGCGGCTGCATGTATAGTTTGGGTGAGAAGAAGCACAGCATTATCGATATCGTCTGGTTGCTTTAATCTTATATTTAAATTTAAATTTTTATTTATGTAAGACTCGAATATATTCCAGTTGGTTTTTGATGTTGTCAACTTAGGGATATTCGGACGTTTTATAATTTGCGTAGATAGTGTCACAATTATGGGAGTATGGTCGGTGGACAGATCCCAGGATGCTTGTATGTCAAAATAATTTAAGGCCATATTATGGAGGATAAAGAAGTCGAGTAGATCTGGGATTTTGTTTGGATCTGATGGCCAGTAGGTGGCTGGCCCTGTAGATAAGTAAGAGCTGTTTGTGTTAGCTATGGCTTGTCTGAGATTTTTTCCCTTTGTCGTACATAGTCTTGATCCCCAGTCTGTATGCTTGGCATTCCAGTCACCTCCAATTACAAATTTGTTTGATAGATGTTTGAAGAAGTCTTCATATTCTGCTGTGGTGATATTATGCCTTGGAGGGCTGTACATTGCCGCAATGTCAAAAGACCATGGTTGAGAACTGATACAGATTACTGCAGCTTGTATTTTTTCTGTCTGATACATTATTTCCTCATAGTGTGGTATAGTGTTACGTACAATAATAGCAGCGCCACCGTGTGCTGTTCCATCAGGATGGTTGGTGTTGTAAATAGAATAATGAGGGATCTTGAACATCGTTCTGTCAGTGAAATGGGTTTCCGATATGAGTAGAACATCAATTTTGTTATGTTTAAGAAAGTTAGTAACTTCTGTGTTATGGTTGCCTAGGCCGTTGGCATTCCATTGTGCAATTCGTAGTGACTTAAGTTCCATTACTAATTTTATTTATTACTGTGGCAAGCATGTTTAAGATCACGCTATTTTGATTAATTAGTTGTGAAAACATAGCTTTGAATTCGTTAAGGAAACTCTTCATCATCTCTCCAATGTCACTGTTTGTATTACTTACATGTGTTCCACTTGCTATTTGAGCGTAAGTTGCATGATTCTGGTTGTATGAGTTCGTATTTTTATGGACATTATTTACATTTGTTCCACCCGTTGCTTGTGTGTAAGTCGCGTGATTTTGATTGTTTAAGTGCGGATTATTCTGTACTGTATTTCTGTTATATTGTAGTTGATTATTCGCTGCAGTGTGCGATGATACTCCTCTTGCTCTGTTTCTACTGCTAATTAACTCTTTATATACCATGCATCCTTTGTAATTTGCGGTGTGTGCTCCATTGCAGAGAGCACATATGGCAGGTGTGTCTCTAGGTTTTTTACAATCAGCTGACATATGGTTGCCTCCACATTTGACACAGTGATAAGGTCTATTACAGTATGTCTTAGAGTGTCCATACAATTGGCATCTGGTACACTGGACAATGTTATTCTTTTTATACGGTGGCTCAATAACTATTTTCGCATTGTTTATAAATTGAATTTCATATATTTTTTTTATTATTTCGATTAGGTTCTATATCGACGTAGAACATCATTAGAGGGTCCTTACTTACTCTGTGTTTTATATTTACAATATTGCGTACTAAATGCCCATGTTTTTCTATTTCGCTTTTTATTATATTAATGGGCACTGTATGATGTAGATTACGAATTACAACTCTGTATGCTCTATCCTCTTTCATTTGGTACGTATGATGCACAATTTTTTTGCTGTTTAAATGTCTTACCAGTTTTCGGTATGTTTCTGAGTCACGGGAATTTATTTTTATTGTGTTGTTCTTTAATGCTGTACAATAGAATGTCTCTGTTTGTGTTACTTCCGATAGGCTATTAACCATTTTATTGTATTCAGTAACACCATATATAAAAATTGGTGGGGGTTTAGAGGTTGCTGGAGTTTCGTTGGTATTTTCTGTACTGTTATTGTTGTCGTTTTCGTTTTCATTTTGTAGAATCTGAAATTTATTGCTAGTTACTACTGTGTCTTCATTTTCTGTTGGTGTCGGAGGATTAATTTTGCGTTTTTTGTTACTATGTTGTATAGTTTGCCATTCGTGGATGTCCGATGACTCAATGTCGCTGATTTCCCCTGAAGATTCTTCACTTTGTAATGTACGTGTCATCTCAATCGAATTGTAAGCTCCATTTTGAGGTGAAGATAATGTGGGATTTATTTTAGGATTGTATTGACAGTTTGAGGAAGATTGTGATAGTACTTGGTTAGGAACATAATATATTGTTGTTGGTGGGTTATTTAAAATTTGTGCTGAATTTGATTGTAAATTTTGTGGAAAAAGGACATTTGGGCATTCTGGTTGAATTTGCTGTTGCTGATATTGAGTATTTATTATTTGACCATTAACAGTAGCAGTATAAAAAGGAACACTCACCGATAAATCTGGTGGAGCACTCATTTTAATTGTTAAAACTGTATATTTTAATTTTTAAATAGTTTATAAATAGTATATCCACTTGAACGATAATGACGGTAAAAACGCGGCCGGAGCCCGTTTTTAATCACCACTATAAACTTTCGCCTAATTCGTATCGATGTTTACAGGTCGAGAGTCAAATGAATACTAATTAAAAACTTTAAATGTAAATTTAAATCCAAGAACCTAGTAATAGGTGTATAATATATTAATACCGAAAAACAAATCTTTTACAATCCATGTAGTTATTCAGCTAGACGCACGAGATCGAGTCAAGACATGGTCGATCAGAAGGTCTCACTGAAATGAAACTAGGAAAATTAGGAAAATTAACAATATGTAGAACCCATAGACATATAATATAAACAGACTAATATCAGCAATACATGCCCTTTCTCTTTCTAATTATCTCTTTTTAATTTACCAGGTTATCGACCACGTCACCTAGATGACCAATGAGGGATTGGCTCATACTCTTAGGTCAGTTAAGACCACGGTTCGTAGACTTACTACGGTTGCCTCTTCCGACTAACCAATGAACATTAAGCCCGAAATTACATCACGAGAGTACAGTAACTTGAATCGTAACATTCATTGTTAAGCGTCGTTTTTATGTCTTTGATGTGTGGAAAATAGTAAAGATAGTTATGAAATAAAGATGTCTAGTGGATTATAATACCTAATTATGGAAAACTGTTGATATGTAGGCAGTTTGGTACTTAAAATTAATCAGAACCGGTTGTTAACGTTTATCCAATGTTAATGCAGGATTTACGTAAATCTAGGACTTCAATCTCCATTTTACACTGAAAATTTGTCGCGTATACTGAATTTCCATCAATACTGGATTAACTATTGAATAAATTACCGAATTACATAACAATTTTTTCCATTTTTTAAATATCTTTCCTTCACACTACAACCTGTGCCTGGCATTCTAAAATTTCATCAACATTTAAATTACGTTAATACACAATGAAATTTTAAAGTTTTAACCTACCTTATAAAAAGAAACGAAGACAATAGGTACGATGTACAACTACAATAAATAACGTTTCTTCGATAATTCAAAATAAGTTTTTATAGAAAACAACACCAAAATTTCAAATACAAAAATATAAAGTAAACTGAGATATTTAAGAAACGATAAATAATAAAGCAAATAATAATGAAAGATAATTATCACGAACAAACTGTGATAATAAATGGGTTTTGTATTCTTGTGTACTCTGGTGACGCAACTCAAGCATCCCCACCCCAGTCGGAAGAGGCAACCGTAGTAAGTCTACGAACCGTGAGTTAAGACCACCCCCACTTCTTCGCATGACAACTGACAGTTGACATATCTTCTTTTTTTTTCTACGAGTCACATGTCACATCTTACCTAGCCACCTGAATGGCTTTCTTCTTCTTTTATACGTCACATCAGCCACCTGAATAGCTGCCCCTCGTTTCTTCTGCTACAAGTCAAATATCACAACTAACATCCATTTTGAATCCAGTAT
Source organism: Diabrotica undecimpunctata (assembly GCF_040954645.1). Lineage (NCBI taxonomy): Eukaryota > Metazoa > Arthropoda > Insecta > Coleoptera > Chrysomelidae > Diabrotica > Diabrotica undecimpunctata. The sequence continues at coordinate 92,918,794 of NC_092809.1, read as the reverse complement.
TTAATTAATTTATTTGAATTTAACGCCACCTATTGACACTATTGCCATTTTTATTCTATTAAATGATATATAAATTTTTAGGGATTTATCAATCCCTTATGCTACGGTTTGTCGTAGAATAAAGAAATATAGACTGCAACTTTATCAGATACAAGAACAAAAATTAAACAGAAGCTTAATTAAATAAATTATTGTATTCAAATTACAGTATAATATATTTTACTACAAAATATTTTAATCACTTAATTTACAATACTTTGAACGCTATAATTTCTTCTTATAAAAACTTGTTGACTAATAAGCGAATCTCTAGAGGGCAGTACAGGGGGATAATGATTGTGATTATTCGTTACTACGACAATATTTCCAAAAGTATTTAAGAATGCTTTGCATCTGGACTTATTTACATAATTACATCTCCATCTGCTTTTCTTTTGCGTGCGTCTTTGAAGGCCGAACATATATTCTTCTACAATGACTCTTGGATTTCTACTTCCCTTTAGGTGATATATAACAATTTCTGAAAAATAAATAATATTAACAAATTTGTATACAAGTATATTACCATTAACATAACTAAAAAAATGGATTAATTTTTATTTCTACACTGTTACATAAAAGTATTTATATCATACAGATATGTTCAGTCTAACACTTTTCTTATTGTGCCGTCTCCTTTCAAAGGTTGGCGATCCAAATGGCAATTGTACGAGTAGCTTAGGAAACTGCTGCACGAAAGATTTATGCGGATGAAGAGTCAAACCGTCTCCTCAGGTGTTTCAGCCACGAGTTCTGACGTCTTCCTACTGATCTTTGGTCCTTCATTCATATTCATATCTCTTAGCTCTCAACACATGACCCACCTGTTGTATTTTCCTCTCTTTGATCATGCTTAGTGATTTTTTTGTTTACTCATGCACCGAAGTACCTCATCGTTTTGTACCCATATATGTGAAAATAGTCACCTTGAACCACTCAAGGGTTACCGACACTTTGGTTTCGCAATATCAGTTCCTATTTTATCATCCTTTCAGCAAGCGTTCTCATAGAGATAGCTGACCATGCACGGACATCAAACTCTGTCCAAAGCTGGCCTTTCATGGGAAATGCCGACACCACATTTTGTAGGAAGATTATAAATTTAGGACTTTAACATTATTGTAACACTCGTCATTTAAGTTTCTTGCTAATAACATATTTGTATTATAATTTTATTTGCTTCATTTTTCGCAGAACAAAGTGTAACTTTTAATTGTGAAATAAATCTTTTTTAAAAAAATCAATCAATAAGTTAGTGATTTAACATATATATATATATATATATATATATATATATATATATATACATATATATATATATATATATATATATATATATATATATATATATATACATCTTTTTTCTGTTTCAGAGTCCAGAGTTTTATGAAGGAAATAAATTAGGCTAGAAGAGCGTATCAAAGGACAAGAAGACAAGAATTTAAGGAGTATGGAGACAAACTATCCGAAGAAATAAGTATAAGACTTGGAAGTCTAATCGAAAACAAGTAGTATAAAAACATCTGAAGAGCACAATAAGAACATGGAAACGTATGGAAAATGCTGAGAGCCAAAAGGAAAGAGAAACAGAAGATACTATAGAAAGTGGATGCTATAGCAAGAAAAAGGCAGCAACATATAGGCAAAATCAACATATGTCGGATACACAAACCATTGAAGAGTTCAATACCGAATACAAGAGGATAAAAAGAACAAACGAATTTTTATTAGAGGAAGAAGACTACTAAAATTCAACGGAAGTTGCTAAAATCACAAGAAGACTAAAAGGAAACAGAATTCCTGGAATAGAAGACATCCACAACATAGCACTAATGGAACTGCCTAAGAAAATGATAGTACAACTTCACTACATTGTCAGATTTTGTCTGGAAAAAGCACATTTTCCGACCAACTAGAAATATGCTAAAATCATCCCTCTACTGAATCCAGTAGAAGAGGGAGGAAGACCAGAAAGCTATATGCCAATATACCTCCTGGGAACCTTAAGAAAAATTCTGGAGAAAATTATTAAGAGAAGATGAATGAAGCATGCAGAGGAAAGAAGAATCATCCAAGAAGACCAGTTTAGATTCAGAAGTGAAAGAAACTCTCGAACTCCAGCTAGCAAGAATCATCAGTGACACGAAGGTCCGATTCAACAAAAAAAAGACGACAGGAATGAACATCCTAGACATCGAAAAAGCGTTCGACATGGTCTAGAAGAAAGCCCTTATCTACAAGATGGACAGAGCCTAGACACATGTGACACATTTATCTAATACAACATTTCAAGTTTCAGCTGACCAAAAGATGTCCAGGAAAGCGTATTTAAAGCATGAATAGTACTTATCGGGGAAATTCTTCGCACACTCTCTCCATTTAAGAGGTGCCCAGAACTGAGGGCCATTTTTTGTTTTTGCAGGACTACAACCAATTAAACTGCTCCAGCTATGCTTGAGGTAGTCCAGTTTGAAGCCAGTCCAGGATCATTTCTCTTTGCCTTGAGCTGGTACTATTGATCGTTGTTGCTCTTCACCAGGGAGAGATAGGAAATAGGTAACTAAATTTTGGAAGGATAAAGGAATGGGACATGATTTCTCCCAGTAAAGAATTAATAGCAAAGCATGGCTCGTGTAGGCAGGGCGCTTCCCTGGGGTAGGGCTATTCTCTACTGGGATCGTAGAAAAGTGTCTATCCGCTACCCTACAGGGCTAGAATAGGTTTCAGAGAAAATTTCTTACCTGGTTTCGTTCTAAAAAAATTTATGCCAGATATTTATGAAGTTGGTGAATAATTTGTCTGGAATTGCAAACAATATGTTCGGATAATTATTCTGCATTTTCGCGAAATCTGCATACTGTTACGATAAATTCTGACCCTAAACTGTAAATATTGAATATGACTAATTCTGTTTTGTTGTAGAAATTTCGGCGTTTGTTTACCAGAAGCCTCTAGACCCGAATTATGATGAGTCATCCATCTCGAGGGTTTCAAGCAGTTGAAAAACTAGTTTTAGCCGTTGACCGCCTTCTAGTTTACTCGATGGCATTCCCGTTATTCTTGTCACCACCACCAACAGTGTTCGAGTAAATTCGAGTCTGCTATAAGGAATTCCGGAACTAACGGAGGTTTATATAAAAGATAAATTTTATATGGAGGGTCAGTTAAATCTGAAGACTCGCGCCCGCGATTTAATTGTCACGTTCGCCTTTAAATAAATTATGTATTATTGAGTAGTTAAATAAATTAATATAAGTTATCGTGCTTTTTAATAAATTAAAATAAGAACCTTTTAATAAAGACATTATAAATTGAATAAAGACAAAAGACAGCAGTTAAATAAATATCATTTCAATACTTATCACTTTGTCCACTTTACAATTTGTTACACAAAATATCTCAGTGAGCAATGTCCAGTGAGAATATCTGTGATTACAATGAGTTCAATTTTCTGAAGCTGTTTTTTGTGTAATGGGTAGAATGTATAAACTTTTTCATTGGTCTAAAATTTAGCAGTAGGTTACATTATCTACACAACAAGACTGCAGATCATCAATCAACGTAATTATGCTCTGATACTCACAAGAAAATTTCTTTTTTCTTCTTCACCATTTACTGGACTATCTGCAATTTCAAGCTGCTAATAAAGCATACATTGTAGACTACAGAGTCTTCAATGCAGCTTACTGTCTGAGCCAATACATATTGTGGCGAAATTGATGCGTTTTTGGGCAATCCTGAGTACCAAAATTAATTGCGACTGTTACCATTTGCGACCCACTTTTCCATAATTATTTTCACCGCGCCCCCTCTCGTTCAATAACAATATATGTATGCAATAATAATGTACCTTGAGTATTTTGACGCTAAACTTACAGTCTTAAGCCTTAATAACCAAATTACCGAGAATCAGTAAATTTATTGATATGTGGCAACACCGATCCGGAACTGATATCTCTCTTCGCGAGAAGTTCCAAGTTTTCCAACATTCTCGACCGTCTGCATCTTCTCAGTTCTGACCAGTCTAAATCGAGTCAGTCCCTCTGTACCTATTAAATTTATTGTGAGTGTGTATGTTGCGTGTTAATTGCAGGTCACGGTATTAAAATATTATTCCAACCAGTAAATATAAATTTATACAAAATCATGAATCAATTTTTAATGGGCGTAAGCGAGCATTCTATACTAGTGAAGCATCAACGAGAGCACAGGTAAGAGTGGTTCCAAACATAAAATCAAGAAAATATTCTCAAGAATACTTAAATTTTGGGTTTACCTTTACTGAAGTAAATAAAGAAGAACAGCCTCTGTGTATCATCTGCTCAAACATTTTAGAAGCCGACAGCATGAAATCAAATAAACTTGAGACATTTGAGAAACGCTTCATAGTGAGTACATTAACAAACTCCGAAAATTCTGCGAGTTAAAATCACATGCAAGCAAAAATCATTAAAAAAAATCTTTGACTGTGAGATGTTTCGAGATGTTTTATTTTTGATACAATTGAGCTTCTTGTTTGACATTCGAACAACAAATATTTTGAACCTTCAGCTTCAAGAAGCGAATACACATATATTGGACACGAATGATAAAGTTAATGCCCTTGGTAGAAAATTGGAATTTTGGAGGAGAAATTTAAAGCAAAAAAAACCTAAAACTGTTTGAGAATGTGGATGAATGAATTAAAACTTACAATGTTAAAGAACAACACGTTGTTCATTGTGTATTGTGTATTGTGTGTTGTGTATTGGAAATCATTTATTTCAGTCAGTTAACAGTCAAGAAATGCCTAATCTCTGTAACGAAGAACAAGAAGAAGAGACTATTGTAACAAAATAACAGACATATTTTAAACAACACACACCACTTACTGACGAATTTTCTACAAACTATTATTGTATTAAATATCCCACCGAAAGCGAGACATGGTGTTACCACTGAAGAAAAGCAAGATCTACTCGCGCTCCCCGATGACTACTCGCTGGCCCTTACCATCCCGGCCAGTATCAAAGACGCACCAGGGTTGGCATCCGTCTTTCGAAGGAAGTTTGGTCGAGTTGCAGAACTTCAATGCCAGGTGCCAGCTCCCGGTAAAACCTTGAAACTCCAAGATGCATCACGTTACCTTTTCTACCTGGTAACAAAAGACACTGCCCGTGACCAACCTACCTACCGAGAATGTGGGAAGCCTTACTTCAATTGAGAGAGCACGTACTAGAGTCCAACGTGCAAAAATAAGCCATGCCAAAGTTGGAGTGCCGCCAATTAGATTGGAGGGTTATCCGAAATATGGTGGAGGAGATCAGCACCGCACAATTCTAAATGTTCAGTTAGGTTGATTGATCATAAATACCAGTTTTGCCATTTTATGTGTGCTTCAAATCTGAAATACCAATCACAGCGAAATATTAAAATAGGCTGGAATTTTACGTTTGTAGCTGTGACTAATCAGAAGAACAATTCTAATAAGGCGGACCTATGGTGGGTGTAAGTGGGTGTAAATTTAATACTGATAAACCGATAACAACTGGTGAAAACGTAGGCGGGTCAAAACAATTAGGTAGCACCTAAGAAACTTGTTTGGATTTGTTGACTGGTTGGTATTGCAAGATAATAAAATCGTATACAAATGAATCAGTTTTTATGTTTCAGGAACAAAAAAACTAGTTAAATAATATAAATTAAATAAGGTAAGTGAGCTAAATATTGCCATGCTAAGACTTTATTTATTATTAAATATTATTTATTTATTTATTATTTATTTATTATTTATGTTATTTTTTATTAAATACAAATTTATTTGAAATAACCTGTAAATTTATTAAACAAGTAACAAACATGTTTATAGTCTAATTTCTAAACAATTATAAAAATAAAACAATCAAAAAAATGTATATTCTTCTTTTTTTTTTTAAACAATTGCCAACTGGCAATATTTGGAACCTATACCCTTAATATTGCCACAGTACTGGCAATAAAAGAAACAGGTATTTTGTTAATAAAAATAAGTAATAATGTTGAACCCATTTAAAAAACTAATGTGAGACATTTACTATTTTTGAGAACAATTGGGGCTATGAATTTATTCTTATCATATTTAGTAAGACCCGCACACTCTTCATGTACGTATTGGCCACATGCAAGACATAATCTCATGTCAGCCTGGCGGTCTTCATTACATACATGACAGAACCATGATTCACTACTTTTTAAATTCTTGTTTATTTTCTTTTCTTTATTTTCTTTGTTCAGATTTGTTCTTTTTGATGTTTGTTTATTTTCTTTTATTCCTGTTCTTTATTTTTGTCTTTTGATTTTTCTTGTTGTTTGGAAGGTTCTTTGTTACTTTTACCTTTGGGTGGTTTTTCTATCGCTGTAGAAAATAAATCCTTCGTAACTTCTTGAGCTTTGTTATTAATTGCTGGTTTTCGCTTTGTAGAAGTTATCTTGATTAGGGGCGAAATTAGTAAGCCCATACCTTTAAAAGAAGTGTCTGGTTTTGGAACTCGCTTACTCGCTTCACTTGATATCTTGAGTATTTCTAAAAACAGGTGGTTTGTGCGTTTCAGTCTAATTTTTAGCTGTTAGAAGTTAAAAAATTGTAAAATAATTTAGTAAATATGGTTAGATATTATATATAGAGTCTGTAGGTAGTTTTTTGAGCTAAACATCATTGAAAGTATCTTGTGGAGACATAACCTCTTGCATAAAAATCCGCATATTTAATTTTTTTGGCAAATCAAATCAGTTATCATTGTTACATCTTGCAAAACTGATAAGAAAAAACTGTGTTTTAAAATATATCCGTTGTTTTTATATAGTTACGAGCCGAATTACACCCGAAGGGCTATTTACTTACGAAGAAGAAACCTTCATAGACCTCACGGCAAATGCCGAAAGCAACAGACAGTTTAATAATAAATCCCTATTTGAATTGTGGGCAGGAGTAAACGATAAGTTTTCTGCAATGAAAACCAGAGCGCTCCGTATACTATTACCGTTTTCAACACCCTACCTTTGCGAAACAGGCCAAAAGGGTCGTATCTTAAATATCTGCCATATCGCATTCACCCGCCACCTTTTGTTGAAATGAAAGTTTCTCGCGCCCCCCACCCCTTAACAATAAATTGTATGGGCCTAAGAACAAAACAAAAAAATAAGTATTACATAGGAAACAAAACATTTATTTATACTGCCATAAGATACAATAATATCAGTTTTTATAAAATACAAAAATTATTAATAAAAGAAATATAGATTAGGTTGGTTAGTGAGATGGATGTGCTTGCATTTTCTTTACTAGTATGCCTAATCGTGGCTAAGATTTAGTAAGTGCACAACGCAAATCACGAGCAGCATCAAGTTTATTCCGATACTTTGTTTTAATTACCACAAATATTGAAAATACTTTTCCCCACAAATAGGTGCTTCAAAAAGGCAAATATAAACGAAGAGCTTCCCGTGATACCCTACGATACACTTTAAAATATTGTAACCAAAATGACGGTTTGTCCATTATATCAAAGTTGTATTTGGCAGAGGAATCATGTTTTTGTTTGCAAAGCATTTTCTTGAAGTGATTCAGGCAGGAAGTCTATGCTGACATGGAATGGGTCAATTGACATTCTGAAAATGTCACAAGTGTTTGAGAAGTATTTCTGGAACTATTCAATTAGGATCTCCAAATGGTTTGATATTTGGATTTTCAAACTTGATCCTTCATAAATGTTCTTAAAGCGTGTTTCTTCTGAGATTGACTCTACTTTAGGGAAACTCGAATAATTGCAGGGGTTTGCTGATATTTTACGCCTCCAAAGTTACAATTTCTTAATATACCTACATCTTGATCGCATCACAATGACTAACTATATTTGAGTCTCCACCTGCAGTTTTAGGTTAAGGCTGTTCAACGAGTCAAAGATGTCTAACAAATAAGCCAATATTACTTGGGTACAATGTTTTTTGAGGGCAACGCTTAGTTCATTTTGCTTTTGCTGTTCCAAGAAGTTGATTACTTCATGTTTCCTTTTGAGAGCCATCGTACTTCTGTATGAAATAGCAGTGTTTTGTGATCACTCACTAAATCTTCACAAACAGTTTTAAACAGTTAAGTATTCAACGCACTGTTTTTTATGTAATTCCTACTTTAATACATAACTTTAAGACAGCATTCAATTCATTTGAAAGAGTTTTTGCTGCCAAAGCTTGTCGATGTATAACACAATGTATCCCAGTCACATCAGCATATCAGTCTTTTCGCAATAGTCGAGCCCTATCTGTTAAAAGTTTTTTTTTTTTAATTTCTTTGGTGTCTCTATTAATAAAGTTAACTTCTATGATTTTTTTTATAATTTTTTTAAAATTGAGTACATAAGCTCTAATTAACACAAGTTACTTTTTCTCCTGGCTTCATGTTTTGCTATATTTTACATCAGCGATAGAATAGAAATATTATATCATATTATATGTGATTGTGATTTTTTAATGTTTGTATAAATTTAGAAAAAACTCTTAATGTGCTTTTTACTGTATTTTTATTGTTATTTTTAAATTTATGTTCTAACACCTAAACTCATGCACTTGACATTGTTTGACATCTTTATATGACTTTACAATCAGTAGAACTGAAAAAGTGCATAAAAGCTGCACGAAACGTTTTCTATTAAAAGATTGAAATAGTTTTTTCATTTTTTATTTCTCCTTGACCGATCTCCACATTTACAGTATATACATAGTATTACATATATATATATATATATATATATATATATATATATATATATATATATATATATATATATATATATATATATATATATATATATATATATATATATATATATATATATATATATATATATATACAGGGTGAGTCATGAGGAACTTTACATACTTCTACCATATGTAGAGTCCCTCAGGGAGCATATCATGTGGCCACTAAAAAATGTCAACTCCTCTTCTTTATTAATTAACAGGGTGATTTGTGTAATTGACCATTTATTTCATTTTACTGTAGTGTTTATACGGCTCATTTGATTTTTTTAATTTTTGCATGATACAGTACACTACTATCAAGCATTCGACTGGTATTAGCTAAACTAAAAAATTCCAGGACTGGCTTTGGAAAAATTAATTTAGGGATTCGTATTAAATATTACACCCTGTATATATTTTTTTTAAAATGCAATAAGTGATTTTCAAACTACATAAATAGCCAATGAAAACGACATATGCAACAATGTTGTCGCACTTTTATTAAATTTTTAGTGAACGATCAAATCTTACCAAAAATAGAACAACCATAATGAAGTATCAAATTATAAGGTAATTAATTTAAACAAATGTTATAAATTTCAAACATTTTATTTGAAATGATAAACTGAGTCACTGCACAACAAAAAACAGTAACTACTAACAATAACGAAGAACAGTTTAAAAAAAAAACTAAAAATATGTACATAGTTATGATAAACCCATAAATTAGAACTGGAAAAGATACAATAATGGTAACAAAATAAAAATAATTCAAAATAGATTTTCGAAATGGAACCCTGCAGCCTGTACACATTTTTGTTGCCGAATTGTTAATTGACGTATTGAATTACGGATACTCTGGGGATCGTTTCTAATAGTATTACAACAATGTATAATTCTATCAATTAATTGTTGTCGGTTATTAATATTCACTGCGTAAACCAGTTGCTTCAATCGTCCCCAAATATGGTAAAATCAACGGGATTGAAATCAAGGGATCTTGAAGGCCACGAAATAGGACCTGCACATCCTATCCACCTGTTGCCATAAACATTATTGAGATGTTGTCTCACTGCCAGTAAAAAGTGTGGGGGTGCCATATCATGCTGAAAATACATCCCTCGGATAGCAACGTTCGCGTTGGCAAGCAAATTCGGCAAAATATTTTGTAGAAAGTTCAAACAGACCTGCCCTGTTAAAGGACCATCAAAAAAGTGAGGACCTACTAATTGGTTATTTATGACACCAATCCACACGTTAACCGAAAACCTTAACTGAGAACGACGTTCTCGAATAGCATGGGGATTTTCTTCTGCCCACACATGTGAATTTCGTGAATTATTTATCCCGTCTCTGGTAAATTGGGCTTCATCTGTAAATAGTGTCCTGTATAGCGTTGGTCGATTATTGTTAATCCATCTACAAAATTCCAACCTATCGATCTCATCTCCAGCATGTAGTCGCTGAACCATTTGAATGTGATATGGGTATAGATTATTTTTTTGTAAGACTTACTTTTGATTGAGTAACATTGAGTTCTCGACTTACTTGTCTAGTGCTTATTGTAGGGTTCATAGTAACGGCGTCCATAATGTCATCTTCCTGCGCTTCATCTACATGTCGCTCTGTTGTTCCACTAGGAAAAGTGCCATTTTCTCGCAAATAATAAAAAACTGACCCAAATGTTGGATGACTGGGAGTTCGACGATTAGGAAATCTCCTGCGATATTCTCTACTAGCAGCCCTACCATTCCCATTACAGAATCCATAAACAAATATTATGTCTGCATATTCTGTGGTCGAAAACTGATGTGGCATTTTGAACGAAAGTAACAAAAGCTCTACCAAAACTAACACAATGTACTTAACGTAGATATGACAGAAGAAATATGTATTCTTGTACACATAAATAGCAATTGATAATGACAATAATGACAATGGGTATAAAATATCAAGAAACGTCAAACGGTCAACGCCAACCTTCATTTTAAACTTTTTTAGATTTATTTTTATTTAGTACAGTTGATGCAATGTATTATTATTTGACATAAAATTTTAATCATTTACAATCAACAAAAACTAACAGATACAAGAGGTTCGACTTTTTAATCAATTTAATTTATTATTTATCGAAAATAATGCCCCAATACGATCTATGAGTAAAAATTTAAAATTGAAAAACAATTGATTCTATCGTAGAGATAATACAAAGTGACAGTAAAGATGTTAATTTTCTACGTATTAGATTATGTTGTAGGAACTCATTTTAATTAAAATGTTTGAAATTTATAACATTTGTTTAAATTAATACCTTATAATTTGATACTTCATTATGGTTGTTCTATTTTTGGTAAGATTTGATCGTTCACTAAAAATTTAATAAAAGTGCGACAACATTGTCGCATATGTCGTTTTCATTGGCTATTTATGTAGTTTGAAAATCACTTATTGCATTTTAAAAAAAATTTATACAGGGTGTAATATTTAATACGAATCCCTAAATTAATTTTTCTAAAGCCAGTCCTGGAATTTTTTAGTTTAGCTAATACCAGTCGAATGCTTGATAGTAGTGTACTGTATCATGCAAAAATTAAAAAAATCAAATGAGCCGTATAAACACTACAGTAAAATGAAATAAATGGTCAATTACACAAATCACCCTGTTAATTAATAAAGAAGAGGAGTTGACATTTTTTAGTGGCCACATGATATGCTCCCTGAGGGACTCTACATATGGTAGAAGTATGTAAAGTTCCTCATGACTCACCCTGTATATATATATATATATATATATATATATATATATATATATATAGGTATATAAGAAAAAGGTTATGCGAGTTAATAGTAAAATAAACGTAAAAGATATCGGCATAGCTCGCAACAAAGAAGAAAAATATAATAAAATATGTGTATAAGATGGAAGGCAACCGTATATACGTATTTCTGACTATTGGTCGTCTTCAATACGATGCAGCCAAGTTAGAAAGGAGCATATTAACTTGGGAAAGGATCACTACAGGAGCAATGCGATCAATTTGTGGCAATAATGTTAGAAGACTCTGAGGTTTCCAGAGCAACAACCAACACATCCATGGAGGAAGCTAAACCACCTGAGGAAAGGAATGCCAAACGTTTAGAACGATTCAAACAACAAGAAAAAGGTTAAAATTTCGTCATTTTGTGTCATGTGGAACAATTTCACCCAATTATGTCAACATTAGACTGATAATTGCATTCAGTGCAATTTTCAATCCCTATGACAACACGATCGAGTTTGACAACTTCATCCAAATAAATTTCAAAATGTCACGTTTCGGCAATGAGAATGTTCAAAGTATAAATCAGAATTCTATAAAACCATACTTGAATCTCGATCAAAAACATCACAACAAGATTATAAATATTATGCGTGGTAATAGATCTTCTATAGTAGAGAACAGCAACGAATCTAATGTTAACTTAAATTTTAATAATTGTACTTTCACTAACTGTACTTATAATAAATAAATGTTTCGTTATGTTGAGTTTGTATGATTTTTTTTTCGAAAAATTATCCGCCGAATATCCCTCGGACATTGATGAATGCCTCATAATTTCATGACAAATTTCTCAAGCTCGTTGCAAGGAACGAGCTTTCGATTGTCATGAAATTATCTCGTCTGTTATCAATGTCCTAGGGATATTACTACTAAAAATAAAATTGTTTTATTTTCACCTACTGTTTATTTTAGCGTGTTGCTGAGGCGTTAGGAATTTCTTTGCCAACAATTAGACCATTGGCAAATGAAGGTGTCCAAAAAGATTCTGATTATTTAATCACAATGAGCCAATCAGTAGCCACGAGTCTCAAACCAATATTATTAATAAATAAATACGAAGATGCCATCAGGATGTTTGTATACAAAATGTTTAGTAAAGTTAAGAGCATTACAACAGTTTAGTTAAAATATTTTACCATATTTCTTATAGAAAGGCAGGAGTAACTAATTTCCATAGACATTTCTTTTAATAAATTGTTACTGACAACTGGTTACATAATATATAAAATATATAGAAATGAAAGGTTATTATAAAAAGAATACTACTGGATTAAGTACCAAGTATTGTAATAAAGATTTAAGAGTCCTCTTTGCCTTTTTGCTGAAGTTTATGCATTTACCTTGTGCAGTTTGGTAAAATATATAGATATATTTTTATAACTTTTATACTTTGGATTATTCAAATATGGTTATTACGATTTATGAAAAGAGTAATGTTACATATAGCATTTAAATAGACAAATTTCTAATATCAAAACTAACGTGTTACTTTACATTCTTAATATTTTTCCTAGAAGAATCACTATAGTGTCTTAAAACTTTGATCGTTTTAGGTGAGCATGTGACTCTCTATGCCATAAAGCAAAAACTAGAGGAAGTGGATGAGATTCATATTTCTATTGCTGAACTTAACAGGGCTTTAAAAGAATTAAAATTCAGATGCGTAAATTGTAGTGTTGCTAACAGAACGTATTTAATGGAACAACCACATGTGACTTTAAAAAGACTTCAGTTTTTAAAAGCCTATAAGGACAATGGAAGCAATTTATACCCTTTAAAATCAGATAAGACCTAGATATTCAGTAAAGGAGGATTCCGCAAGAGCTGGCAAGATGGCAGTGTTAATGCAGTCAGAAAGAAAAATGGAGAAGGTGTTCGATACATTATTCTTAACGCAGGTTCTGAAAATGGGTTCATTGATAACTGTGAATTGATTTTCAAAAGTGGAAGTAAATCTGGTGACTACCATGATTCAATGAATTCTGAAAATTCTGAAAAATGGTTTGAACATCAGCTTTTACCAAATTTAAAAGAACTGTCATTAATTATAGTGGATAATGGATCATACCATTTAACTTTATTTTCAATGTCTTCAATAAAATATTATTATTAGGCATCAGTGAATAAATTGTTTTTATGATTGTAATTATATCCTATTTATGTAATTCATTTATAAGTTACCTAATAAACATCTTTGAAAACAGTATTTGTTTGCGTTTATAAAAAATGGCGGCAAATATTTAATTGTATAATTAGAAAACGAACAAACTAACCTTGTGTTATATACTATTATAAAATAAACAATAAATGGATCGTTGTGTTGTCGTTTTCAAATGTTTCTATATTTATAAATTTAATAAACAATATTGTTTACTATTTTTAATCCAGCTTGCAATAAAAGTAAGTACGGTCCTGGCATCTGTCAGATTTCTCAATAATTACATGAAATAATTCTTGACACATCCAATACATTACATGACGTCACAATTAATGACGCACTAAAAGAAGGGTCTGAGAAAGACTATACGTAACTGCTAATGTAGTAATCGCGTTTAGACATGGCGAAAAGCTTGAAAAAATATTCCCATGAGATTTTTTGCATATTCACTTTCATGAGATACCCCAAAATAAGGTTTAAGAGGTAGCCTAGGCGAAAAGTTGTATAAAAATTTTTAAACAACTGTATAAACAAAAGACAACAACAAATTTTTTAAACAAATTGTAACAATCAATTTTTTCGGCCTGGACAAATTTTTTTTGATTTTTTTTTGTTATTCTGAACAAAATAATTGCAGTTTTTCTGTAAATTTCTGTAAAATTGTCCGGGCCGAAAAAATTGATTGTTACAATTTGTTTAAAAAAATTTGAATAACTTTTTGCCTGGCTCTTGAACCTTAACTTGGGGTATCTTATGAAAGTGATTATGCAAAAAAATCTCATGGAAATATTTTTCAGAACGAACCTCAACTTTTCGCCTGGTTTAGTTATTTTCGGATGATAACATTACCAAGGTAAAAAAGAAAAAAAAAACTGTGGTGTAAAAAATGTTTACTGCAAAAACATATTTATTAACATATGAGTTTACTTAACGAACTTACAGGACTGTGCGAATTAATCGAATCATGGCTGTTATAATGAAAAAACAGTTTATTTAGATAGTCATAGTCATAGTCATAGTCATAGTCATCTTTATTGATCCTTTAAGACATTCAAAATAAATGTATAGGATACGTCACTACAGAATTTGGTATAAAAAACATTAGTGTGTATAATACAATATTCACAGTGTAAAAGAAATTGACAAAACATAAAATATATAAAATAACATTTTTACAAGTAAAATATGAAGCTATTGCAGTTTGTCCTCAAGATATTCATTTATAGAATAATATGCTTTTCTTAAGAGTAAATCTTTAACATTTTTTTTAAATTTAGAGATAAGTGGTATTTCTTTCACATTTTTTGGCAAATGATTGTATAAGGTCAGTCCCATATATCTGAAGCAATTTTGAAATTTGGATGTTCTGTGTTTAGGAACTCGTAAAGATTCAGCACTTCTTGTATTGTAGTAGTGATTGTCTGAATTTACTGGAAATGTATTGATTTCCTCTTTGACATAAAGTAAACATTTATAGATATATAGGCAGTAGAAAGTTAAAATTTGATGTTTAATAAAAACTGGTTTACAAGACTGTTGATAATCCAAATTAAAAATTTTACGGATAATTTTTTTTTGGTTAATGAACACTTTGTTACTATCTACTGAGTTCCCCCACAAAATTACATTGTAGCACATGTGGCTGTAAGCAAGGCTATAATAAACGTTCATTAATGCCGAGATGGGTAGTGTGTTTTTAATTCTAGATATAGCATAAAAAGCTTTATTCAATTTCATGTTCACTGAATTTACTTGCTCTGACCATTTGAGATTACAATCAATGAATACACCCAAAAACTTTGTAGAGTGAGTGGAAGATAACATATTGTTTCTATCGTGGATGGTTAAGATATAGTCATATTTAGATGAGTTGTATGAATGAAAATAAATAATTTGCGTCTTGTCAATGTTTAATATTAGTCTGTTGGTATTACACCAGCGTATAAAGCAGTCAACAACAGTCTTCATTGTCATTTTTAATTCCTCTAGTGTACGTGCAGAGACTATTAACGAGGTATCATCAGCAAACATTGATATTATAAGTGCCCTTATGTGATCTGGTAGGTCATTAATAAAAATTAGGAATAATAATGGTCCCAGCACGGATCCCTGTGGTACTCCTTTATTTGTCGTGTATGGTTCTGAGCTTGATTCTTTCATCTTAACAACACTCTTCCTGTCACTTAAGAAATTTATTATCCATTCTAGAAATATCCCTCTAAAACCAACGTTATATAATTTATTGCGAATAAATGTTATATCTAAGCAGTCAAAAGCACGTGATAGATCAAAAAATAGTCCTGCCACGTGGTTTCTACTATCTAATTCATCATAAATACGCTCAAACAAGCTGCATGCAGCCGTGAGTGTTGACTTTTTTGATCTAAAGCCGTGTTGGGTTGGAGTTAATAAATTGTATTCTTCTATAAAATTTAACATTCTGTTGTATACAACCTTCTCTATTACTTTTGAAATTATGCTAAGGACAGATACTGGTCTATAATTTGAAATATCATGAGGGTCATTCTTTTTGAAGATTGGAATAACTTTTGCCATTTTAAATATGGATGGAAATTGGCTGGTTGTTATTGAGAGATTAACTAAATGGGTTAAAGGAATCGATATATGATCACTTATCAGTTTTATTATTTTTACAGATATGTTATCAATACCAGTACTAGGCTTATTTTTTAGTTGATCGATTGTATTTTTTATTTCAATTGGAGTTACCGGTAAAAAGAAAAATGTTTTGTTACACATTTTTGAGGTAGTACAAGAAGAAGGTAAGGATGTGCCAAAATGAGTTTGAAGATTGTATTCTGTAATTGTAGCAAAATATGAGGCAAACGAATTAGCAATATCACAAGACTTGGTAATAATTTTATTATCATAATGTAGAATAATATCAGACCTGTTCTTTTGCCTACCAGTTTCACTGTTTACTAAATTCCAAACTGTTTTTGGTATATTGTAAGATTGATTAATTAAGTCATTATGAAAGTTTTTTTTAGTATTTATTAATAGAGAATTATATTCTTTTTTTGCCTGTTTATAGGTATCTTGAGACTCGAGACTCCCTATATTTTTTGCTATCCAGTGTAGATTTTTTAGTTTTTCACTAGCGTGTCTTACCTCATTTGTTACCCATGTAGCCTTATTTGTTTTGTGTGCTTTATACCGTGTTTTTATTGGACAATATAAATTTAGATTGTAATCTAAAATGCTAACAAATGAATTTGTGGCATATTCAGCATTGAATTGTGAATAAACTTCATCAAAAACTGTAGAAGAAATCACTGCTTTAAACATCAGCATATTTTCATCTGACATATCCCTGTAACTGATGGGTTTTTTATCTTTTTTCGATACTTTATTGGCTTTCAAATTTACACTAAGTGAAAATACTTTATGGTCACTGAAGTGACCCTCGAACACATTTGATTTATAAAGATGTGGTTCGATATTTGTCAATATGTAATCCAATTTTGTAGATGATGTTTTACCTACTTTATCTACGAAAACTCTTGTAGGAGCCTCAGATGTGACTCTCAGATTATAACTTACTAAAAACTCGTTAAAAGATTGCTTATTATTAGACATGACAAGATAATCAATGTTTAGATCCCCACAAATATAAATATCATGATATGACTTACTGCATAGCTCCAATATATTATGTAATTTACACAGAAAACTCTGAACTTCTCCTGATGGCGAACGATAAACACTAATAACACAAATTTTCCTATTGGCTATAAACAGAGAAATCGCACAGCACTCACACACCATTTCTTCACTAAAGTTAGAGACATCTAATGTTTTGAATTTAATATCAGTTTTGATGTAGATGATGGATCCTCCATGGATATGGAACTTTCGACAAAAATAAGAGGCGATGTTGTATCCATTCAGGGTCATAAATTGGATGTTTTCTTCAGTACACCAATGTTCTGATAGACAAATTATATCAGGTGTTTCCTGCAATGTTAAGACTTCAAGTTTGAGTAACTTATTTGTCAAAGATTGAGCATTTAGTTGCAATATTTTTAAACAACTGTCTGGTGATGATAAAAGTAACGTTTCTCTTGGATTTACTTGACTAAAAAAGAGTCTGGTCTATTTTCTCCAATTGACAGACCTCTATTATGATGCTCTCGATCTAAGAATCTTCTTCCTAACCTAAAGTTAAATCGTTCAATACAAATTTTTTTCGGCCAAAAAGCAGGATTGTAAATTTCTTCCCTTAAGTCAGGTAGTACACCTATCATAAAACATTGATTATCCCTTCTTTTATGGTCAGTTGGTAACAATTTTACTTGTATATTCTCACAGTTTGTCTTAGTTATTATGAAACTCTTGATGTGGTCCTCATTTACACTATCCGGAACTTTTGAGATGAATAGCCACAATTTTTTGTCTGGTTTTTCGGATTTTCCATGGAAATCCTTATCACCAATTCCAGTTCCCATTATTTTCTTGCGTCTTGTTGTCACAATCTGATATCCTTCATCGTCGGCTTTATTCTCTGAACCCCCTGTTGTGATATGATTAAGATTTATTTTTGTGCTTTCCTCATTCTCAACACCTAAATTTGTAATGTAGTCACATGTTTGTTTGGTTTGAATTTCCATTAATTGTGCATTTAATTTGTTTGCAGTAATTTTTGAAATGCCCTGTATATTGGAATTCCTTTCAACATGTTTGGTGTTTTTATCATTAAAATTTTTATTTGAGTCAGTTTCATTGTTTGTTTTGTATTTAGAATTAGTCAACTGGACACTGGCCGTCTTATCTTCATTACCTTGAGTTTTTATTAAACCCTCATTAACAGTTGAGTTGGGTTTTTGTGAGATTCTGGTTCTGGTTATTTCTGATTTCAATAAATTTAATTTTTCTAGCAAGTGTTCATTATTTGATTTTAATAGATTATTGTTATTTAATAATAAATTGTACTTATCATCTTTTTCAGCTAAAAGCCTTTTTAACCACTGATTTTCTATCGCTATGGCACTAAATGATTCGATGGGTTGTCCATCACTATTTTGGCAACAGATTACACGTGAATCTCCTATCTTGAAGAATTTCACTTTGTTTTTCACAGCACATGAGATGTGATAACTATTTCCACATACTATACAAACGAGTATTTTATTAGGCTTAGTTTGACAACATTTAAATGTATTCTCTTCAAAATCTACCTCTTTTACTACAGAGAGAGGTGACGGCACATTTTTACTTTCCGCCATCTTGGATAAATACTGATAAACATTATATTTCGACAAAACTATGACGGTAAACTTTTATAACCACAGAATAGATGGGGTGAGAAGGAGAGGCAGACCCAGAGTACGATTTAAGGAGCAGGTGGAGAAAGACTTGAGAATGTTGGGAGTACGAAACTGGAAAGCCAAGGTGAAGAATAGGAGAGAATGGAGACTTATCCTTGAGTAGGCCAAGACCCACCATAGGTTGTGGAGCCAATGATGATGATGATGATAAAGGTAAACTTACATCATTTAGTAGAAAATATATCCCCCTTTGGCTGTAATTACAGCTTTTACCCGTTTTGGCATATACTCTATGAGCTTCTGACAGTTACCAGATATCCTTTCATCTCGAAACCAAACTTGAAAAACCGCTTCTATCATTTTTATTTTTATAATACATTCGATTTTGCGCAGTCTAGCTTTGCAAATGATCCATAAATTTTTAATGGGGCTGAAGTCTGGTGAATTACTGGGCCAATTTAAAACATTAATCTTCTTATTTTTGAGAAATTTTATCATTTGCCTTGACTTGTGACAGGGAGCAGAGTCCTGTTGAAGAATCGCTCCTTCTTGGACTGACATTTTTGGAGTTCTGTGCCCAAACGCTGTTCTAAAATGGATTTGTATTTTTGGCTGTGCATTATGCCTTCGATTGGTACCAAAGATTCAACCTCTATGTAAGAAAAATATTCTCAAAACATTTTTTGACTGGATGTTTTACGGTTTGATCAAGATGGTGTAAGGTTTTCATTGTCAGACTTCCTGACGAATTTCGACCGCTGTCCCTGAACTATAAAGTGAGTTTGATCTGTAAATAGGTTTCTCCAGTAGTCTACAGTCCAATTAGAGTATTTTGTGACCCACAATAGCCTTTGTTTCTTCATTGTTTCAGTTAGAAGCAGTTTTTTCTGTGGACACATTGTCCTTCTACCATTCTCCAGCAGTCTTTTCCTAACAGTTAAGTCATGAATCACTACACCTGATCTTGTTGGAGCTCTTGATTTGTTTTTCTTGGGTCTAATTTGCTTTTTAGAAGTAAAAAGCTTTCATCTGCTGGTGTTGTTTTTCTCTTTCTTCCGTATTTTCCTAACCCTTTCATATCCATTGATCCCGTTTCTCGTTTTCGCTTCAAAATCTTACAAACACCCCCTGACTCACTACACACGTTCTTGCGATTTCTCTTTGCGACATTTTGTGTTCACTTAATGTGATAATCTTATCACGCTTCCTAGGCATAATATTCAAGATTAAACGAAATAAACTCACTAATTACCGAAAACAACACAAAATAGTACAAAACAACACAAATTTAGTGGGAAATGTCCTAAAATACCATCAAATAAAAGGCAGAGAAAAGTAAGGTTATGTTTTTAATTTTTGGTCAGTTGTAAATGTGTGGACAGTGTTGCCAACTATGAATATTAAAAAATGCCACAATGATTCCATTAATTAGCACAATACTGTACTAAGAGTTACCTACGAATAGATGAAGATTCATTCAAAAATTTATTTGAGTTAGTATTCATTAGATCTAACATTCCATAAACAAGAATGCTCTCGATAAATTTTTATAGATGCTGTACAAAAATATATATTATATTCCATTTATTTATTAGTCCGACAGCTGCGTATCTTTCTGTATAATTGGAAGGGTGGATAGTTGAAAACTATTCTATCTTAAGTAAATTTTTTTGCCGAATACGACTATGTAGGTCTCCCATCTCAAAAAGTGGTACCAATTTTTATAAACAATTTTTTTAGAAATAAATTTTCATGTTTGAATATTTTAATCGTAAGTACGGCTAAAAATACTTTTAAAATGCTATATTATATGCAGGGTGTCCCATAATTAATTGGACATTAGCTAATGGGTGATAGCTGACATCAAAATTAAGCGTTTAAGCTAAAATTGCTTCGGCAAAATGTTGCTAGTTTTAGTTCTACAGGGTGATTCATTAATATTTTTTTATATTATTTTTAGGGATATACTGAAAACTATTTAACAGATTTAAGTAAAATTTGGTATCTTGCTATTATTTAGTATGATTAATATGAAAATGATATTAGTTTTACCATTGATACTAGGTGGCGCCACCTACTATAACATTGGTTCAATAATTTAGCCATCATTTTTTGTCCTCCCTGTATAAACATTATAGAAAAAAAAACATGAAATAACATTTAATTCTACACAAAAAAGGTATTTTTGTTTCAAATCAAAAAAGTACACCGTTTTCGAAATAAACGTATTTTTTAGAGACGTACATAAAATGAAAAAATTTTACAAAAACTTATGTAAATTCAAACATTATTCAAAAGGTCTTAAATACCTGTGAATATTAAATGTATTAGTAGTAGATAATTTTTGCAAACAAAATGCATATGATTGAAACAATTATTTTTATTAAACCTTTTACACAGTAACAAATTTAAAAAAAGTCAGAAATTAAACAATGAAGTGAATATAAAACAATTGACAAAGTGAATAATTCAAAACGAAACGAAAAAAAATTACAATAAGTGTTCAAAATATTCACCATTAGATAAACTACATAATCTAAATCTTTTGTGTAAGTTTTGTCTTATTTTAAATAATGAGTTTATTTGGGCCCTAATTACGTTAACTCCCTTTACAATATTTTGCCATAAATCTTGACGGTTATTTTTTTTTTATAAACAAGTGACTTTAGGTAGCCCCACAAGTGAAAGTCTAGGGGATTTAGTTCGGGACTGCGTGCTGGCCATGGGTATAGACTACCTCTACCAATCCACCTTTGGATAAATTTCATCTAGATAATTTCTAACTTATAGGCTATATTGTGGTGGTGCACCATCATGCATGTACCAAGAGTTACGTCTTAAATTTAGAGGTATGTCTTCTAAAAGAGTTGGTAAATCTTGTCTCAAAAAATTTAGATACGTTACTCCGTCAAGCCTAGTTGATAATTCGAATGGTCCTACAATACAATCCCCAAATATGCCACACCAGATACTTATGGAAAACTCATGTTGAAAATATTGTTCTTTAAATGCATGAGGATTTTATGTCGCATAGGTATGGCTATTGCGCCAGTTAAACACACCTCTTCTAGTAAATGTGGCTTCATCGGTAAATAAAATTTTATTATAAAACATTGGATCGTCTAAATGCCGCCAAATCATAAACTGACTAAATAGGGGCCTTGCTGGAAAATCCTGTGGTAAAAGATTCTGCACTGGAGTAAAACGATACGGATACAGATTTTCTGTCGGTATTAGCATTATATACATAGCAGTGGCCGCAGAAACAAGCGTTGTACTGGTTTCAGGATCTTCTGCAACATGCACAACAATTTCATCCTCCATATCCGCATCAATTACTCTCAGTCTTCCGGCATTCCTGTTTTTGGGATAAAATGACCCTGTTTCGCCTAATCTGTCGAACAATGATCTAATAGTTTTATCGTTTGGTTGCCTTCTATTGGGATAAAGTTCGAAATAGCGTTAAGCTGCTTTTCGAGAACAAAAATTTTTCTGAGGATACAAACAGATCATATCGCGCATTTCTACATTAGAAAATTTACTATGACGTGGCATTTTACCTTTATCTTAAGTGGTTTATAAAAAACTTAATAGCACTTAATATCAAAAATTTATAATTTTTGTGTCTTTGAATTTGTCTTCGTCGGAAATAGGATAATAGATAATAAAATATAATGAAAAGACGATTAAAAGGAAATCTTAATATTATTTGTAGATATAATCTGTCAAAATAATTCATTTTAGTATGAATTTTACGGCCATAGCACACTGGCTTATACCAGTTGTCGCTCGAAAACAGGAGTCAAGCAGTGTCAACCGGGGTCTAGCTTTGGATGGGTGACCACTTAGGAACATGTCATGTTATTGCATTGCTTACTTTTTTTTTTATTTTCGGTATTATCTAAGAAAATTTTTAGGAAACTTGTAAGTATTAAAATTAGTTTATCATTTAAATAAAACATAAATAAACTGTTTAAAATATATTTATTTCGTTGAAATCATATAATAGAAGTACACACTTTGACAACAAATAGTAAACAAATTCGTACTTCGTCCTTGACCTTTCATTAAGTTCACAGCATACCTTCACAGCTACACTAGGTAACTGCTTGTTTTGCGAAAAATTAAATACAGGCATGCGTATCATTAACAAAATACGGTTATTTCGAAAACGGTGTACTTTTTTGATTTGAAACAAGAATACCTTTTTTTGTGTAGAATTGAATGTTATTTAATGTTTTTTCCTAGAATGTTTATACAGGGCGAACAAAAAAATTATGACCACATTCATGAACCAATGTTATAGTAGGTGGCGCCACCTAGTGTCAATGGTAAAACTAATTTCATTTTCATATTAAGCATATAAATAATAGCAAGGTACTAAATTTCACTTAAATCGGTTGGATAGTTTTCAATATATCCCTAAAAATATTTTAAAAAAATATTAATGAATCACCCTGTAGAACGAAAACTAGCAACATTTTGCCTAAGTAATTAGAGCTCAAACGCTTTATTTTGATGTCAGCTATCACCCATTAGCTAATGTCCAATTAATTATGGGACACCCTGTATAAAAAGTTTATAAGTTTATAGTTTATAAGTTACAAATTACAAATTTTAAGTCGAGCAATCGAACATTTTGTCTAACTTAAGAGTCCTCATAACTTTTTACATGGTACATATTTCTCTAAAAGCTGCACATGTTAGTTGTAAATGCACAAATTTGTCATAATTCGGTAAAAATAAAAAGTGTGTGTCTTTAGTAGAAAACCACATGAAGTAAAGTTTTTGCTACCTTATACAAATTTTCTTCATAATGGTACGAAGAGGAAAAAAGACATACTTAATAATAACAGGATGTTCCATTAAAAATAATAACGTTGATGACGATGGGTTTTAACAGACGTGATAGCAAGTGGTAAGATACTTTTCAGATATAAGTTAATACATGCAACATACGAAACACCCGTATAATATTGCTTAATTAACAACTAAAACCAAAAACAAAAACCGCATATACGTAAAAAAGTTATTTTTGAAAGTAAGTACAAGATAAAGAGGTAGTGAGAACATTAAAATAACTTATACAACGGATAGCATCAACTGTAGGCTATTACGGAGAAATCAGGAATAAGACCATCCCATAAATCCAAGGAAACAATATGAGTCATAACTCGTCAGATGCCAAAAAATTATATAATTATTTATTAAAAATGTTTCAATAATTTCTAATAATATGCACTTTCTGTGCGGTCAGTTCCTCAACTGGGATGGGTGGGGGAGGATCGTGATTATGTTTGCTAACATGTTTAACACTTTTGCCAAAACTATAAAGAATTGCTCTGCATTTGGTCTTATTGCAATATGAACATCGCCATCGACTTCTATTGCTGGTTTGTTTTTGCATAATATAGTGGTATTCGTCAACAATTATTTTTGGGTATTTCCTTCCAGGGCAGATATATATTGTTTCTAAAAAAATCAGTATGTTATAAAAATATAAAAAAATATAATAAATAAATAAAATATAAAAATATAATACAAATTAAACTACAATACTTCTATGTATTCTAAGCAAATAAGTTGGATTAGATGTTAAAGAATTAGTAGATCGTGTATCTAGTAGTAAAAACAATGCAGTTGTTTCAACATCAGCTCCCCACCAGTTTTTTGAGATTGATTTCAGAAAATTTATTACATTTCTTTAGCATAAACTTATAATGTGATTTTCATATTAGTTTGCCATGAAGTATCATCCCCATATATTTGATGGACGTTTGGAAACTACACTCATGATTGCTTAGTTGTAAGTTATCTATTTTTAGTAAATTATATCGTGTGAAAATACAAACACTCGATTTTTTTGGAAAAATTTTAAATCTATTTTGTTGGAACCAATTTTTTGAAAAATTATGCATTTTAACTAATGTTTGTATATAATTATCATATTTCAGTTTCGTCTAAGCTTTGAAACAGAATAGACGAATTTTATTGCTGTGTATTGGTGACAATATATTATATTTAGTGATATGCCTGTTCGAAAAAGGAGATTGATGATCCGGGTGGAAAAATTATGGATATTCCTGATGAGTCCCTTCCAATTAAAGTTAATTATAATAAAGATAATATTTCTAGTTCCGAGAAAAAACATTATGACAAAAATTTATTGTTTACTTAGAATCAACTGATAAAAATGTTGGTAAATTACATCAGATTAGAGTTGGTCATTATTTACATTTAAATAATTTCAAAAATATCATTGAGTAAATTGAATGTATTGGAAGAAATAAAATTAAAGTAGTTTCGAATAATGCCTTATCTGCTAATAATATTGTAAACAGCGACTTTTTGGAAGCCAACAATTTAATTGCCTATGTCCCGCAGTTTTTTGTGGAACGTCGTGGTTTAATTAGATCAGTTGATATAGTGTTTAACGAAGCATATCTACGAGAAAAACTGAAATGTGAGAATCCAGATAGTAATATTAAAGAACTAAAACGACTAAAGCGTAGAGTCACTACAGAAACAAATGGAACTAAACTAATAGATAGACAACTTGTATGTATACTTAACATTCATCGGATCTTCTTTACCAAAGGAAGTCATAATCAATTGTTATATTTTTCCAATGGAATCGTACATATATCTCATTATATAGTGTCAGAAAAGCAGAAATGCATACTGCCCAAAGGACAATAGAGTTTTTGGAGATTCAAATCATCGAATTGTTAAACCATCCACCGTATAGCCCCGACCTAAGTCCCAACAACTTCTTCACGTTCCCAAAGATCAAGAATTCAATGCGTGGGCAGCTATTCCAGTCGCCAGTAGAAACCATCGATATCTTTTAAACAGCGATTTTGCAAGTATTGACTGAAGACTGGAATAACTGTTTTACCAATTGGTTTCAACGTATGCAAATCGATTTTGGTGGGACATATTTTGACAAGCAATAAAGTACTTTGAGTCTATAAATTGTTTGTCTTTAGGGCTATATCCAAAACTAAAAAGATAACCCTCGTAAAGGTTGAGTAGGCCCAAATGTAAAAGGAAAAAAAGGTTTTTGTATTTTAGATTATTTGATAGAGAGTTTTTTTCCTTTTCTTTCCTATTGATACATGTGAGCTATTGTTCAACTTTTATTACTTTTTGGAAGCATAGGAAATTCTTATTAATTATTTTCAACAAAAAAAAGTATTTTGATTCGTAAAACTAGAAAATTTTGCTTCTAAAAAAGTAGTTTTTTGTTTAATCGAAATAATTTTAATCTTTTTTTGTTTTTCATGAAATAGACACTTTTTTGATATTGTCAAATGATCATTATTTTTACAATGTATACAATACATAGCTTTATCATAAGTATGATTATCTATCAGGTTGTTTTATTTTGACAATACTGAATACATAACTCCTGGGAACTTTTGTACTGTTTTGAGACATGACCCAATTTCAAAAAATTACATTATTGAACAACCCTACCAATAAATTGTTCTACATAGAAATAAAGCTATATCATCATCATCATTTTGGCTTTACAACCCTGTGTGGGTCCTAGCCTCCCCAAGAATTTTTTTCCAGTCGTCCCTATCCATCGCCTTCCTCCGCCAAGCACGTATTTCCATATTTCTCATATCTTGATCTATGTTAATCTAGGAATCTTGTTCTGGGTCTTCCTCTTCTTCTTTGACCAATAGGTCTATCAAGGAGCGTTTTTCTAGCTGGGTCGGTTTGCTCCATCCGCATTACATGGCCTACCCACCTCAGACGTCCTATCTTAATGGGTTTTACGATATCTGGTTCCTGGTATATTCTATAGAGTTCGAAGTTGTATCGTCTTCTCCAGACACCATTTTCATTTACCGCTCCATAGATTCGCCTTAGTATTTTTCTTTCGAAACATCCTAACATGTTTTTATTGTTTTTTGTTAAAATCCAGGTTTCTGAACCATATGTTAGGACTGGGCGTATTATTGTTTTGTAGAGTTTTACTTTTGTATTTCTTGATATAACGGTAGATTTCAAAAAGGGGTTTAAGCCCAAAATAGCATCTATTAGCCGTGAAAATTCTGGGTTTATCTATGCGGTAGTGTCATTTTCAGTATTGACGAGCGTTCCCAGGTAACAAATTCGTTAACTGCTTAGATGACGTCGTTTTCTATAACAAGTGGCCGTAGTATTTGTGGTTGCGTACCTATTTTCATGTATCTCGTTTTATTGGTGTTTATTATTAAACCCATTTTTGTAGCCGCTTCCTTTAGTGCTACGTACGCCTATCGTGCTGGCTTTTTCGTTCTCCCAACAATATTGATATCATCAGCATATGCAAGGATTTGCACAGATTTGTTATATATTGAACCGGTAGTTGTGATTTGTGACGTACGTATTACTTTTTCCAGAGCTAGATTGAATAGTATACAGGAGAGTGAGTCTCCCTGACGTAGCCCGTTATTTGTTTTAAAAGGTTCAGAGAGTTCCCCCTGGATTCGTACTATAATTATTTTCTGTTGATGTTAACTTTCCTATAGAATGTTCTGAATTCTTTCTCTCTATTGAGGTTTTCTATATATTGAAGTTCCTTTTTTTGGCGGTTTCGTTTCTTCATTCTGTGTATTTTCTTTTCTTCTCTTCTCTTTGTCTGGTAATTCTCTATACTTGTTCTAGTTCGGCGGGTAAGCATTTTTGCATAGGCTTCATCTTTTTTCTGTGTTGCGTCTTTGCATTCATCGTCAAACCAGTGATTTTTTCGGGTACAAGTTTCTATTCCTATTTCATCTTGTGCTGCTGACTCAATATCTTTCTTTATCCTGTTCCAGTAGGAGTCTATATCTCTCTGGTCTTCTTCGCTTAGACTTTGATTCCTTAACTTATTGGTAATATTTTCCCAGTACTGTTTTGCAACAGTTGCATCTCTCAGCTTCTGTACATTCCATTTCTTTCTATCTATTTTTTTTTCTTTGTTGGAATTTGAAATTCTAGCCCTTGCGACTCTATAACTTCTGCAGTTTGTTATGTCCGTTCCGTGTCTTGAATCTATTAAGATGTGATCAATCTGACTGGTTGTTCTTCCATCAGGGGAGGTCCAGGTTACCTTGTGTATAAAGCTATATAGTTGGGTAAAATTTACCCTCAAAAGTTGCAATTATAGTTTTTTTATGTATATAGTCAATTGTATCTTCTTTTTGTACCCTACACTTTGTCATATACATATGTATAACCTTGGACGTGGATTCAATGAGATAACTGATGTCATATTAAGTATCTACGTTCCTAACTAAAACTTTAATTTCTAACAAATAGTTTGGTATGCAAGCTCTTAAATTTGGATTTTTTAGTAATTTGTTTTTAACAGGATTATTAGCTTCTTATCGTGATGATAGTAAAATCTTGATGCGATTTCTGCAAATACTTTTTATTTATTTAATGTCTGTTATTTTGAAAATTTTAAACAATATATGCCCTACTATCATGGGATGCAGTCTACTAAGTTTTCGCTTTCAATGTTTTCAATATATACCCAAATATTATGTAAATTGTACTTATCTAAGACCAGGTTAAAACATTTAATCTCCTTTTTGTTTTCTTTAGACAGAGAAGCACCATAGTATAAAAAAGAAATTGAAAGAATTTGTGGTTAAACTGTGGTAGCACTGTTATTTATATCACTTGTTTAAAAATTATTATATTTCATCGCACAATTTTTAGTATTCACATCAATAAAGTAATCTTTTATCTGAAAGGATGTACTTATGAACTTTGTTCCCCCTTTACGGGGAAAACAAGTAGCAAAAATGCCGTCTCTTGTTTTAAACGATTATCACGTCCCTACCGTTTAAAGATGCGATCGTAACTGTACAGTAAAATAAACCATAATAAAATTAATTTTTTTTTGGGAGCTATTTTAGATTTGACTGTATTTGACGTTTATTAATGTTAAACTGCATTAATGGACAGCCGAAGTGTGACGTCACGGTGGCCATATTGTTATTATTACTTTCCAAACAAAAGTTGAAATGCCCAATCTCAAGACTTTCTAATTTCTATAAAGTTACCATTTTGTTTCCTCTGCTGCCTTTTCTTTTAAGTATAGTGTTTTTTACGATAATACCATTATAATTCAGTGTACTATTTCTATGAAATATAGTTTAAAAGTTTAAATTAAAGAAATTCTAACCTTACTTTATTGATACATGCATTTTATTGCTATTTTTATAAAACAACATGGTTTATTATTTACATAACCTTGTAAAATTATTGTAGTATCAATAAAATCTACGTCATCACTCCGGCAGTCAATTATTTGGCAGGTAAAATTTGATGTTTCGGTAAAAATAATTAATTTGACTTTTACATGACAGCCATTGCTTAGTAATAAAATGAGTAAAAATGGCAATCGTTATACCTGACAAGGCTTTACATTTTGAAAAAGTAGAAATAAAAAGTAGTAAATAATAATTCATTCATATTTATAGTCAAAAACATGAGCTAAGTTGACTATTTTTTCGAGTAGGCGAATCCGCTGAGTTTTGGCTGGTTCTCTTGTCGGCTTGACGCAAATGTCCAAGGTTGTTGAGAGACAAAAATAAATGATTTTGAAAATTAATTAGTAATCATCGGACCAAAGCCATCCAATTAAGTAAAAAAAATTGTGTTACTTAAAAATGAATAAAATAAAATTAATGTTTTTAGGTAGAGAAGAAGCATATGAAAGTAAATGCTTATCTTCCATGCGATTTCTTGCACGCTTGCACTTTTACACAAAAATCTGTTACTTCGCATTTGGTTCGTCGCTTTCCATGGATTGTGACGAGTTTGAGATGAATTTGCTGTAAACATATTTTCAACGAACTGTTCGCAAACAGCTCGCGAGCAGTTGGCGAACAGTTCTGCTAGCATATGTGTACCCATCTTAAGAATCAATCAAGTTAAAAATGTGTGTAATGTATAGAGAGCGCTGTAGCTTAATTAGTTTATAACGTAAAAGTCGTGGTTGAGGGGTTGAAAAACTTGTTGATGTAGGCTTCTTATTGTTACTGCCTTTTTTTATTTAAATTTGATGCTCTGTCAAGGTTGTCAAGGTGTAATGAAAGCTGACAGATGATAGACAGACAGAAGACTGTAAGACATGAAGTTGGAATAAAGTTGTGTGAACCATGATACTATGACTACTACCAAGATAGGATCTTCCCGTAGCACAAAATCGGTCGTGTTCGCGCATGCCGTCATTGGAGAGTAGAACTTGAAATCTTGTTAAAGTTAAATGGGATTTGTATGCATTCTGTGATCAAATTATTCACTTAGCAAAATAATATTAAATGACTTTTTTGTGTTATTTGTGTACAAAAGATAATAATAATATAATATTAAAAAAACTATAAGAGAAAACTAGACGAAAATAAGTTAAGAGGTTTAATAATTACAATAATCGTACACAAAAGGATATCTCCAAACTATTAAATTATTATTTAAGATTATTAAAGATTATTTATTGATACATATAAAAAACTGACATTACGAACGTGCACCTCTCTAATTACGTCACGACTTATGCGCAATATTTTATCTTCTTAGTCATAGTATCATGGTGTGAACCATGTTGGTGTATTATTTTTATTTCTTAAGAAGTTGAAGACATCCTTTCTACATTGAGTAATTATTTTTATTCCTACATAAAAATATAAATGACCACCAAGAAGCTGGAAGACGAAAGAGATGGGGTAAGAGGAACAGACGAGAGGGAAGAGGAATCACCAACGACTCTTGGAGTTAATGATGTAGTTAAAAACTAGCCAGAAACAAATCACCCGGAATAGAATATTCCCCCAGCTGAACTATATAAAGAAGGTGGCCATGATATCATAATAGCAGTACAGCAGCTAAAAGAAATATGAACACAGAAGTCCCTTTCCAATGATTGGAATATTGAAATATTTTGCACCATACACAAAAAGAAGATATCTTAAATGCTCTAACCACAGAGGAATAACGCTTTTAATGCAGAGTATAAAATATTTTCCACAGTACTATGTCACCGTATTGCACCATATGCAGAACGGATAGTAGGAAAATACCAGGCTGGTTTCAGAGGTGGTAAATCGACAATTCATCAGATTGCAACCCTGAAACAAATTTTGGAAAAAACACTGGGATATGGCATTGATAATCATCAGGTATTTATAGACTACAAAGCACCCTACGACTCTGCGAATAAAAGAAAAATGTTCAAAGTAATGAAAGAGCTAGGAATACCAAATCAGTTGGTAAATTTAACAAAACTAACT
Source organism: Diabrotica undecimpunctata (assembly GCF_040954645.1). NCBI lineage: Eukaryota > Metazoa > Arthropoda > Insecta > Coleoptera > Chrysomelidae > Diabrotica > Diabrotica undecimpunctata. The sequence continues at coordinate 92,887,455 of NC_092809.1, read as the reverse complement.
CTTGAAAAAGTTGAATGCAGAGTACGAATTCAGGGGAAATTATCCGAACCTTTTAAAACAAATAACGGGCTGCGCAAGCGAGACCCTCTCTCCTATATACTGTTCAATCTGGCTATGGAAAAAAAGTAATACGTATGTCACAAGTGACAACCACTGGTTTAATATATAATAAATCAGTGCAAATTCTGGCCTATGCTGATGATATCAATATTCTTGGGAGAACGGAAAACGATGTACGAGAGGCGTATGTAGCATTGAAAGAATTAGCTACAAAAATTGGTTTAATAATAAACACCAACAAAACGAAATATATGAAAATAAGTACGCGATGACAAATCCTATGACTACTTCTTATAGAAAACAACGTCCTCGAAGCAGTGAACGAATTTGTATACCTGGGAGCGTTCCTTAACAATGAAAATAATACTACCGCAGAGATAAACCGCAGAATTTGCACGTTCAACAGATGCTATTTTGGGCTCAATCTCCTCCTTAAATACACAAATATATCGAGAAACACAAAAATAAAACTCTACAAAACAATAATACACCCAGTCCTAACATATGTTTCAGAGACCTGGACACTAACAAAAAATAATGAAAATATGTTAGGATGTTTCGAAAGAAAAGTACTATGAAGCAGTAAATGACAATGGAATGTGGAGAAGACGATACAACTTAGAACTTTATAGAATATACCAGGAACCAGATAACGTAAAACATATTAAGATAGGACGTCTGAGGTGGATAAGGCATGTCATGCGGATGGAACAAAATTCCCCAGCTAGAAAAACGGTTCATTGACAACATCGATGAAGACCTGAGAAATATGGGAATACGTGCTTGGCGGAGAAAGGCAATGGATAGAAATGACTGGAGAGAAATTCTTGAGGAGAGGCTAGGACAAACGCAGGGTTGTAAAGCCAGAATAGTTATAATGATGATGAAAAGAATCTATTTAAAGTTAGATCTCTATCTTTTTTAGAAAAAAAGTTCTGGCCCTGTAAAATTTATATGAAATTTAAGAATTTTTATAAACAATTAAACGAATCTCAAAAAGGAATTGGCCGATTGGATCTTAGGAAGTCTTATTTGATTTGTAATTAAAATAGCTATAATATACTATCTTTTGTATAAAAAAATTTAATAAACGTTATTTCATCATCATCATCATCATATAACGGGGGTCCTACGGCGATTGCCGCTTCCCGCATTTCAGCCTCCATCTTTTCCTATCTCTCCAATCTCCCTCTTCTAAGCCTCTAGATTGCATTGTTTTTGTAATTTCTCTTCTCCAGGAATTTGGTGGTCTTCCCCTTTTCCTTCTTTCTGGCGGAACATACATTAAGGCTTTCTTTGGCCACCGCTCCTCCTCCATTCTCATCACGTGACCATACCATTGTAATTGCCTTCCTTGTATTCTATCTGAAAGAGTATCTCTAATTCCTGTACGGTTTCGTATTTCCTCATTCCTGATTCTTTCCATTCTCGATACTCGACATGACCTTCTAAGATAATCCATTTCCACAACGTCTACTTTATCTCGTTCATTCTTTGTCATCGTCCAACATTCGGCACCATATGTGGTAATTGGTTCTACAATTGCTCTGTATACGCGAAGTTTGGTATGCATCTTTATTTTATTAGACCACAGTAATGAATTCAGTATTCGGATGCATTTTTTCCCTTGGGTTATTCGGTTTTGTACATCTATCTTAACTCTGCCATCTGCTGATATGATGCTTCCTAGATATTTATACTGGTATAAACGTTATTTAAAAAAATAAAAATGACGAAAAATTCACATTTTTGGACTTTCAATCGTTAATTTTGAATAAAGTATTGGGTCAAATTCAACGTAGTTTTTTACAAATTTAAATGAAAATTAAAGCTTTTTTATGTTCTTTTATTTAATATTTTGCTCATTTTAACCTAAGATATTGCTTTGATACAATAAAAATGAAAAAAATCAAAAAACACTGTTTCTTGCATCTTAAAAGTGCCATCAATAAATTATAACCACCAGTTTAGAGTTGCACAGACTTAGAGGTTACTCCAAGCATTGCCATTTATAACGCTGTGGTGTTTTAAAAAATTCACTAATTAATGCTTAAAATCATTCATTTCTGTCTCTATAGCGTGGACTATTATATAGTAGGTATAGTCCACAAATATAATAGTCCGCGTGGACTATTATATAGCAGGTTTGCCGCAGTCTCAAGGATTTGTATAATAGTCAATGGAAGATATACAATAAGAGAAAAAATACAAGAATAAAGAAAATTCAAAAACCACCTTGTTGAAAATATTTATTTAATATATATTTCATTATAAATTTGAGTTATTTTCCCCTCCGAATAACTGTTACCCAATTTGAGATAAGTTTTTCTCTTGACGGAGGAGGGACTTCGTGATTGTGATCGTTGACGACTTCTAAAGTTTTTCCAAAAGTTAGCAGAGATACATTGCAATATGTTTTGTTGGCATTTCTACAACGCCATCTCGTTTTCCCAGCATTACGACTGTGTACAGTGAAAATATAATTTTCGAATATAATTTTTGGGTACTTAGTTCCTTGTAGAAAGTAGATTAATTCTAAAAAAGCTGTAATTACGATCTCATAAGCACAGTATAATAACAATAGATTATATTAGAAACATATATACCAGTTATTTAACAATACATTGGATAGAAGAAAAATATCATATAAATAGCTTAAGACTACGTTTATAGCTTTACCAAATAAGGCAAACGCATACAATTGTAAAGACTGATACATCGTGCCTTAGGAATATATCTAAAAATTCTTATTTGTATGAAATTGTGTTACTCAAAAGTGTCATGACTTACGGAATGATGTATTTATAGCATTTATAGACTAACAAAAAGCTGTTGGTAGCATAAAATGAATTATGGTGCAATAGCCCCGGAGGTCAGCAATCTAAATCAGCAGTTTTGTCAACATTTAATTTTTATACAAAAGAAATATTATTGTAATTAAGTTTAGTTATTCTCAGTCAATAAACCAGTGCATTATAGTTCTAAAGTTAATAAAAAGGGTATTTTTAAAAAGTATCTTTGTTAGTGAAAACTTCCCCCGGCATCCGACACGTTGGGTGTAAGAAACCGCAGAGTTCAGAGAGTAACCAAGTAACACAAGATAAGCCATCTTATACTTACTATTTATTTATTTATTTGTAAGTTAAAAGTTCACTTCAAATGCCAACAGCGCTTCAGTAGCTTTCGAATACATATTTGTCTACAATCTGACGAGGTTAGGTCAGTCGGCAAGAGTGGTGTCGCTTTTAAGTTGTCTGGGGTTTGTCACACCCCACGTGTCGGCACTCGCAAGTTTATTTTTTCCGTTTTTCTTCCGTACTTCCGACGTAATTTTCAGAGATAAGCCATCTTGTACATACTATTTATATTGAGTTATTCATAATTTCACTCTCGTAGTTTTGGAAATAATGGGCCACTATGAAAAAGAACAGGCTCATCTCGTGCGTATCTGGGAAGAGTGTAACAATGGAAACGAATTTATTGATCAAGATGATTCAGAAACATAAGACAATATTGACAATGTAAGTATTAACAGCGATTATCCCGATATGGAACAATAGCCCGAAGAAGAGAATGGAAATCAGCAAGCTGTTGTAGAAAGTATTAGACAAGGTTGTTATTATTCCAGAAAGAGTGGAATGAAATGAAGTAAAGAACCCAATAACCGAAATGTTCAAACAAGAGCAGAAAACTTAATTACACATTTACCGCGAGACATAGGATTGAGTATATTTTCAACTTGAGGTTTGTCACACCCCACTTGTGAGGCTTGTGTGTCGAGCAGCGTTACAAAATTTCACTTGTCGGATGGCGGGTTAAGTAACGTCAAACAATTAGGAAAACACTCAAAAAAAAGGTCTCGGTTCAAAGGATCTTCAGATTGTACAAAGAATATAATCGAATCATCATTCATTGTCAACTCAAAAAATGCAAATTTCACGATATGTACGCCAGGACTGTATTTTATCTGCTTTATTATTCATTGTTTATATAGGAGAGATATTCCAGATAGCGATTCAAAACCAAGTAACAGGTATAAAGGCAAATGGAACACCGACGATACTGTCATACTCGCAGATAAGTTAGAGGATTTACAAGAACTGAGTTATGACGACAGACTAGGAAAAGTATTTGGTCTAAGAATTATTATTGATGAAACAAATTATATGATTATTAACAGACAAGAACGTAATCATGCTTAAATATTAGTATATAGTAAATCTCTGGAAAGAGCGGAAACGTTCAAATATCTTGAATGCATTTAAATGAAAAAAAAACATATGGATAAAAACAATAAATCCAAAAATACTAATGGTGGAGGGACATTTTTCTAAACTCAATAGTTCGCATGGAAAAATGTTATATATAGCTCGTAATAATATAAGAAGCTAACACGTGATCTCTCAAATTAACCAGAAAAAATAAATCGTAAGAAATCATTCGAAATGTGGATATTGCATAAGCTAGTATTACCCCACTCTATCTCTAAAAAATCATCGACTTCACATAAAAATCTTTTACAGATTTTTGTAGGTTATAAAAGGTCTTCTTCTTCTTCTTCTTCTTTTTATATAGACATGACTCTGTCTGTTTTTCAATGTGCCTCCAGTAAGTTGTCATTCCATCGTTTGCGTGGTCTTCCTACTGATCGTCTTCCTATTGGGGAACCGTCTCTTGCCGTCTTTACTACTCTATTTGTTGTCATTCGACTTATATGATCGTTCCATTCTACTCTTCTATTTCTTACCCAGTTTTTGATGTTCTCCACCTTGCATCTATGTCGTATATCTGTACTTCTAGCTCTGTCCCATAGTGTCTTACCATCAATTTTTCTAAGTGTTTTCATCCCTGCTGTTTCTAACATCCTTTTTGTTCTCTCTGTGTCAGGTCTTGTTTCTGCCGTGTATGTCATTATTGGTCTGATGACTGTTTTGTAAATTCTGCCTTTCGTTTCTTTCCCGATATTTTTATTTCTCCATATAGTTTCGTTTAGGCAGCCTGCGGCTCTGTTTGCTCTATTCACTTGATCTTCCACTTCGGTTTCGAGCTTTCCGTAGCTAGATAATGTGATGCATAGATATTTAAACTCCACTTGTTCTATTATCTGACCTTCCAGCTCCAATTTACATCTTAGTAAATTTGCTGTTATAACCATGCATTTTGTCTTTGTTGGGGAAATTAACATGTTAAATTTTCTGGCGGTTATATTAAATTGGTGCAAAATACGTTGTAAATCATCTTCACTTTGAGAGAGTAGTATTGCGTCGTCTGCATAGCAGATTATTTTAAGTTGTTTTTCTCTCATTTGGTATCCTTTTTTTTGTTCTTACTTTTTTTATTATTTCGTCCATAATCAGGTTGAACAATAGAGGACTCAGGGAATCTACCTGTCTTATCCCATTGCCAGCTTCAATAGGGTCGGTTAGTTCTTCTTCTACTTTTACTTTTATTGTGTTGTTTTGGTAGATATTTTAGATCGTTTTGATTATTCCTAGAGGTATGTCTCTTGCATTCAGTAAGTGGCTAACGTCTTTTAATTTCACCTGATCAAATGCCTTTTTAAGGTCCACAAAACATAGATATGCCGGTTTGTTGTATTCTAATGACTTCTCTTGCACTTGTCTCATTATAAATGTTTTTGTAGGTTATAAAAGGTAAATGGTGTTTTTATAGAGGTATAGAAATGTAAGTTGGTAACACTTTTTTAACTGTTGTCATTTTAACAGCTGTCAAGTGACGTAACGCCTGAACAACGCTTCCAAATTGTAAAAATTTATTTTGAAAATTATGGTTCTGTTCGAAATATGTATAGCGCACTATGTCCATTTTATGGTCAACATAATAGTCCATCAGAGTAAGTAATTCGATTAACCATGGAACGTTTTTGCACCACGTTTACACTAAATGATAATATGCATCCACAGACACGTCGTACAGTGCGTACAGAAGTTGTTGCTGCTGTAGAGCGTAGGATACTGGAAGATCCGAATTAGTATATCTGCCATGGTAACAGCGTTAGATACGTTTCCATATACTTTATAGCAGATATTGTGGAAAGATCTTGCTTTGCGTGCTTAGAAAATCCAATTTATGCAGGAATTGAAGGTGCATCATCACCTAGCAAGGCGTAGATTCGGTCCAAAGGGAGATTGCCGTTGATTCCGATTTTTATAAGCGAATTTTGTGTAGCGATGAAGGTCACTTTAAGTTGAATGGCTACGTCAACAAACGAAATTGCCCTATTTGGAGTTAAGATAATCCTCAAATGTATGTTGAGAAACCATTACATTCAGAAAAACTGACTGTTTGGTGTGCTTTTTGGTCTGGTGGAATCATTGGACTGTACTAAAAAAAGATGCTGGCCAGAATGTTTCAGTCAATAGTGACCGCTATAGAGCCATGATTACTGCATTTTTCATTCCCCAATTCAACAACCATGATGTGCAAGAGCTGTCATTTCAATAAGAAGGCACAATATGTCACTCAGTTCGTGACACAATTGATTTATTGAAGAAAAGTTTGGTAACAGCATAGTTACCAAATGATAGCATGAATACTTTTTCTATTTTAATTAATGTGATTAATTTAAGTTTATAAGATTGCTAAGATAGATAGAACAACGTATCTAGGGAGAAAACCTATAAGAGTTTGGTCTGAAACGCAGGTGAAATTTTCACACTTACTAGAGAGATACAATTATGAATAAATTTCGGATTAATGTCTACATTCTGGAGGCGTATAACATTTTGAAAAGTAGAAAAAAGTGAAAACGACACATTTTTGAGCCTCTTCAATATTCACCTTGATATATTTTTGTCCACTCTCGAAATATTTATTGTCTGTTCTGTTCTCTTATAAGCTGGGTTTTATTTAAAACAAACATAAAAAGTCGCTAAAATTTTATTTATTTTTCTTTAAATTACATGTAAAGATTTTCAGGGTTTAAATTTTTCTACATTCAGCCCATAATTATACATTAAGCTTTTATGTGGACAAAAACCACAAATTATTTCACAATATATAACTTGACTAATTACTATAGATAGTTAAGTAAATTTTATCTTGGATGGTTAAGATATTATCTCTTTGCATAGATCCCATTATCTAATACAGTGCGTAAATCTTTCAATTGGACATAGGTAATATACACGCAATAATTGTGGCAACAGCTCTTTCTTAAGCCCACTGCTGTGGTCAAGGCGACCTGTTGGAAAATCATACAATTCCATAGGAGTGAATATTTCATTATTTTTTTTAGAATTGAATTATTTTACAATAAACTAATTCTATTATTACGTCTCTGTTAGTGCCTGTGTAGTTCTGTGAATTTCGTAATTACTTGATCTTACCTTACTATTATGGGAATATAGGTACGTGACTTCTTACGATTAAAGCTTTTACCAGAATCAATTTCTTAAATCCACACATATCATTCAAAAATGATTCATGTTATCTAAAATCTGTTATCGACAAGTAAACATGTACTGCATAATTGTCATTGTATTACAGTTTTGTTGATTATTGAAAATTAAATAGTCTGGAGTCTGGATAATATCTTAGTGGGAATTGCATAACTGGTAATGATCAATCAATCGGCAAAAATGTTATTTAAAGCATGCGAATAGTTTTTACAATCAGCATTGATCGTTGTTGTTATAGTATCGGCTGTTAAATCTGTGTTCAATTGTTTTAACTTAATAGTTTTCATACTTATTTTGTTAATTAGTTTTTTATTTTTATTTTAAAGTACGACAAAATATTAGGTTAAAGTAACACGATTTTTCGTATCTTCCATCAGTTTTTCGTAGAATAAAAATAGATATAACCCGTAGTATAAGTCCATGACATCCACGTCATAGACCCGTCTGATAAGACAAATCAGGAAGGTATATGATACACTAAAAAACAGTACCTTCAACGGAAGCTATTAGTCGCTTTTCTTTTTTAACAGGAGTAGCAGTGGCACCACTAGAACGTATTCTGAGTGAGAAAAAACTAACAAATGGTTTTAAACCTCCAGCTGCAAATCAGCGCTGACGAAAACCTGTTGGATGAAGTCCAAAACATCCTCTGCAGATTTGTACATTCATTTTTCTTTGAAAATAGGGCTCCAACTCTCAAACCTACGTGAATTATTATGAAAAGCATTACATGATCTTAACTTTCGATATACCAGACGATGTCGGAATTCCATGTTAACAGATAAGGAGGAAATTATATCATAGCTACATAATTATTTACACTAAATTCATAAATATCGTGCGATAAAACGAAAAATTTATTACCTCGATGAGACTTTAGTTAACGCCGGACATAAAATCGCCAAAGTTTGTCAAGATTGAACAGTAACTAACAAATGCACAACAATCCTTTGATGAAGGTTTATTGAGAAGATTGCGAGTGCTGCCAGGAAATCACCAGCGTCTAACTGTCGCTCATATTGGCAACGATACTGGTTTTCTGCAAAATGGCGTTCTTGTTTTTATATAGAAGAAAACTGGGGACTATCATGAAGACATGAACTCATATGTTTCGAGAAGTGGTTCGAGAACATTCTCCAGCGTGCAGATAGTAACTCTCTCATAGTATTGGATAATGCCTCTTACCACAGCCAGCATGTTAAACCCATTCAAATGATGACTGATAGAAAATCCATCATGCAGAGCTCGCTACGAGAAAAATGTATTTTATTTACAGAGGATATAGTCAAAGCAGAACTAATGACAGTAATCAAGGAGCTTCGTGGGAGATATCGTCAATATGCTGTTGATTTAATGGCTAGACTTCATGGTATTACTGTTTTGAGACTTCCACCTTACCATTACGAGTTGAATCCAATTGAATTAATTTGGGCTCAAATGAAGGGATATATTGCCCGAGAGAACGTAACATTTAAACTTGGCGATGTTTAACGCCTATTACAAAGCAGTATCTATTGCATTCATCCCAAAAATTGAAAGAAAGTTATTGGCCATGGATTGAAAGTAGAAGAAAAAATGTTTAAGCTGGATGGTATAATGAAAAATATTATTAAACCTGCAATAGTAAGGATCGGCGCCAACGAGTCAGAAGACTCAATAAATTCTCAGGATTCTGATGATATATAAATCAAGCTGTACGTAAACAGTTTAACGTTTAATATAAGTATTTTTATTGTTGTAATATATTTTTTATCCAAGTCGGTTAAGAATGGCTTTACTTTATTTATGCTAAATATGCTAGGTATGATAACGATAATTTTAAATCACAGAATATAAATTCATTTTTATTGTAAGATTATCTATTCAACTATTTATTAATCTTTTAAAAATACATAAAAAGAGTATTTACGACTAGAATAAAATCGTGGGTCAGATACCCAAGCGGTCCAGACTTCACTGTGAAAGATCTAGTGAATTGATTGTTCAAATCCTAGAAAACAAAAAGGGTTACGTAAGAGTATTAAGATTAAATGGTCTGCTACTTGGCCTAGATTACACTGGTGTGTATGTATAAGTAGTACTACAAAAGATAGGGGTTTGCGGCTTAATGTTACTCACTCCACATTCCATTCAATTGTTTACGCTTAAAAAACTAGAATATAAATAGTTATAAAATAAATGTCTCAAATAAAATTCAATACAAGACTTTTAAGATGTCTCTATGAAACGCAACTAATAAGGAGTAAATATTTATAAAATCTGCTGACCAAATATCAATTTGCTAAAACGTATCGTGAATGAGTTTGCTGTTACAGCGTTCTCACTGAATTAGACACCGCATATTATCCATTAAAATGTGAACCGATATTATTTTGATTTTCTTATTAGTAAACAGCGTAACTATTTGATTCACACCTTGTACAATTCGAATATCGTATTACATGTATTAGTTACACTTTTTAATTTGTTGTCAGAGTAATTGTAGGTAATCTCTTAGTGTCGTGTGATACTGGCATAAACTCGAGAAAGCGCAGTTGCAAACTTACCTCAATGTATATTACCTATATCTAGCTGAAATATTTACGTACTGTATAATGGGATTTTATCGTAGCAAATTATTCGGTGCACTTTTTTATGTTTTATACATCACAATTCCTTGTTTTGTTGTAGGGAATCTTTTACCCCTTCGGTCGTTACCAGCAAATAAGCCGCCTTCTCCTTTAAACTGAAAGGCGTGTTCAATAACCTTATTGCAGATATGAAGTGTTCTTGTAAAGAACTCCCTACATACTCTCAACTTACAGCTGTTGTATTCAAGAAAATATCGTTTAGCATCTATTCGTAGTTTCTTACTTCCTGGTGCTCCTCTTCTTCGTTCAGGTGGATGACTTTCAACTTTAGTTAGAATAAAATTCTTTCGCTCGTTAAAATCCTTCGACCAATAGTCTTTACATATTATATCTCTTGCATCTTGGGAGAATTTATTCGTGCATTTAAAACGACATTTACTGCAATCAATGGGTTTCGTAGTCTTGCCTTCAAGTGTTTGCAGTTTCTTAATGTTCCTCTTCCATTTGGTAGGATCACATTTTCTCCAGCGCGTTCTAGGTGATATATCCCCCTCTGGCAAAATGATATTTATATCCCACTTGTTCTCTAAAATATCTGAAATAAAAAATCAAACGTCAAGATAACTAATAATAATTAATTTCACGCTGAAAGTACATCGTATGATACATAATAAAAATTTATGCATTTAGACAGAAATAGTACATCGAAAATCGAATTGATTTTTTAACGGATCCTCTTTTGGTATATAATATATATATATATATATATATATATATATATATATATATATATATATATATATATATATATATATATATATATATATATATATATATATAATATATTTTAGTTTTTAGTTTCTTGAACCGTACTATAATTAATATAAAATTAGTATTTCTTGGGTTTAGGTTCAATAAAATATATATTACATGTGGAACTAGATTTTATTTTCCATAGCAATCAACGTTTCGGCAGGAAACCCTTGCCTTTGTCAAGATTCTAAAATGTACATGTACAGGAACAAACAGTTATTGTAAAATATGTATATATACTCAGGTGCAAAAAAATCGATCCATTCCTTATTTCTTATTTATTTGAAGTTGTATAACTTTAGAGACATTAAATTACGTATGTAAATTTAGGTATACCCTCGTATACGAGAAATAAAATAATATTTTTAATATTGCTTTTTATATTTCTTAAAACAAATTCATATTCCAGGTTTTTGTCAAAAAGAGTCTGAAGCAAGTAGATATTTATTGAATGTTGTTTTTAATTCAACAATCATACTAGTGTAGTGATTTTATTTTCAAAAGGTGTTATATTTTTATTTAATTATGCTTCCTAAATGTCTCTAACTCCGACAGATGCTGCAAGGACGGTGACTTTAGTTCAAGATGGTCGTAGCCAATATTATGCAGCTGAAATGTTGGGTGTTAGTCGATCTTGGGTTCAAATAGCAGTTCGGCGTTTTAGCGACACCGGTAAATTCACAAGAAGACCAGGAAACATGCGAAAGAGATGATCCATTTCTGTTCTCATCATGTTTGAGAAATTGGCATCTAACTTCAGTTGAACTTGCAAATCGTCTGAGCGAAGTGAGAAATGTGGATGTAAGCAGATATACAGTTCGTCGACGACTTGTAGAAGGTAATTTATTATCCAGAAGGCCAGCCCTATCTCCAATACTATCCATAGAACATCGCAGAGCTCGCCTTGCTTTTGCAAGAGAACATGAAAACTGAAGTGATGCAGATTGGAGCAATGTATTGTCCTCAGATGAGTCCAGATTTTGTCTAAGGTCACCAGACGGCCGAGAAAGGGTTTGGAGAAGACACGGAGAATAAGTTATCGGGGGGGCTCCGTTATGGTTTGGACTGGTATCAGTTCAGAAGCCCATACTGATTTAGTTATTGTAGATAAAGGTTCTATGACTGTTGCAAGATACATAACAAGTATTTTAGATCAGCATGTGGTACCTTTTGCTCCTTTCATTGGACCCAATTTTATTTTTATGGACGACAACGCGCTTCCTCACCGTGCTAGAATCGTCAAACAATATATAGAAGAGGTGGGAATTGTCCGTATGAACTGGCCAGCTTGCAGCCCCGATTTCAATCCCATAGAACATCTATGGGATATGATGGATTTTACATATATACCTGATTTAAAACTAATATCTTCAAACGTTTTCTTTTTTCAGCAAATAATACCCATGGATCGATTTTTTTGCACCTGAGTGTGTATGACTTACCAAAACGTAAAACGGGACACAGACATTAATGAACTGACAAATAAAAGTTGATATCTGATATCTCATGGTTTACTGTCATTAGTATATAATTATTTTTATATGAGCGTATCATTGATGTTTTCAAAAAAGGTAAAGTGGAGATATGTTATCACTTTAAGAGCTTTTTATGGTGTTATATTTATTATTATTTAAATCAGATTAAAATATATTTTATTTAGGTTTTGTGTATCTTTTTTGTCATTTATTGCGTTGGTATTTCTTTTTATTTCTATTGAATCGTATATCTCCCTCTTCTTTTTGTTTTGTTCTGATTTTAAAATTTTGATGTTTTCAAAATCAAATTTATGCTTCTTCTCACTTGCATGTTTTGTAAGCGCAGTAACGTTGTTCTTGTTATATTTGTGAGAACGAATTCTGGATTTAAGCAGTTGACTAGTTTGACCGATATAGATACCTTCACAGTTAATACATGGTATCTCGTAAACAACATGTGATTTTTTAAGTTTTGGAGTTTGTGTTTTTAGTTTTGTGAAAATCCTATCAAGAATCGAACAAGCAAGGAAAACATTCATGAGCATTAAAACATTTTACAAGATCAGACCTTAGTCTACAGCTTAGAATCCGAATGATCATATGTTACGTTTTTTCTGTCTTACTGTATGGCTGTGAAAGTTGGACAATGGACTCCGAAATAGAAAAAAGAATAGATGCCTTTGAGATGTATATATGCAGAAGAATGTTAAGGATTCCATGGGTACAAAGAGTTACTAATGTTGAGGTACTTCGTCGCATGTGTAAACAAAAAGAATTACTAAGAATAATCAAAGAGAGGAAAATGCAATACTTGGGTCATGTGCTGAGAGGCGAAAGATATGAATTACTTCAAGTTATACTGGAAGGAAAAGTACAGGGCAAAAGATCAGTAGGAAGACGCCAGAACTCGTGGCTGAAAGACCTGAGGAGATGGTTCGACCGCTCATCCGCAGAGATCTTTCGCGCAGCAGTTTCCAAAACTACAATTGCCATTTGGATCGCCAACCTTCGAAAGGAGACGGCGCAATGAGAAGAAGAAGAAATATTTATTTAAAAGGTTGTTGCCTTTGTGGACCACTGTTATATTATGTTTGACTAAAAGATTTGTTAATTGTTCAGATAAACCTTTTATATATGGAAGAGTTGTGTAATTAGTTTTGATCTTAGACCATTAAAACTCATAGACACGCCGTATGCAATACCCCCGTTACGAAGAGTGAAGCCAACATAAATTGCTTTGCGCAGCTATGCGTGACGTCAGTATATGACAGAAAACGTTAGAAACTAGAAGTGGTTAAATGTGTTTTCAATCTTTTTATAAGTGTTAAGTTCCAATTTAATACTTTTCCAATACATTAATTTTTTTTATTTATGGTATTATCTTGCAGTGCGTTTAATTGTACGTAGCGACACAAAAAGGAGTCAGATATATCATTTCATGGGTAAGTAAATTCATAAATTAAACTTGGAAAACCTACCAGAAATTTAGCACATATTAATTATTATATATAAGAGTCTTATATAATTTTCATTTTATAATTACGTTGATTTATTAATCACGATTTCCTAAAGATTCATTATTGCAAAAAAATGGATTAGAGCGATGCGCCGTGAAAATTTTAAACCATCAAATAGTTCTAAAATTTGCTCCAAGCATTTCACGGCGAATTCGTTTATTACGGATGGAGTTCAAAAAAATAACTCAAAAAAAGATTGTACCCTGTACCAAGTAATTAAGCAAGTTAAAACTAGAACATTTTTCAGTAAAAAGAGAAACTGTCTCAGACAAAACAACAGGCTTTAAAAGTAAAAATATAAATATAACAACGAGTAAATCTACTACCAATAAGACTCCATTAAAAACTCCAGAGAAGACTATCTTAGAACCTCCCTTGAAAAAGCAAAGACATTATTTTGGTGACTTTGTTAAACAACGATCATCTAACAGAGATCAAGAATATAAAGTGGTAGTAAACAATTATTTTAAAAGAAAAACAAAAAAATAAAAATGTTGCAACAACGAAATAGAAGGCTTGATAAAAAGTTAATACTTAAAATCTTTATTAGAACATCTTAAAAGAAAGCAGATGATCGTAAAATTAAGAAAACATTCGATTGTGATATATGCTTGTGTGCAATTGAAAGTGATAACTTACAATCACCATTCATAAGACACAAAAATTATAGTATATCTAATAATTGTTTAATTCAACCTTCCAAAGATGTTATTCATATTTGAGGACCCTAGAAGTAAAGGGGTATAAGTGACAAAAAGTAAATTTTGAGTAAACGCCGTTCAAAGTTGAGCCTTCACTGTAATTGCCATGATTATTTAATGTTAGTTTTTCTTCTCCATTTTAGTAACTGTAGGCATTATTATTATTATTTGTAACAAAAACTCATAATTTAATTGACTTTACTCATTTTGGAGCTATTTTTAGGTTGCTAAGTAGCACTTGTACCTCTTTACTTCTAAGAAATGCAACATAAAGGTAAAAATGTAAATAAATCATAAAGTTTTTATACACATTTATTCTTCATAACACTAATACATAGATGACTTATGATTCGTCAATATCAGTGTCGTAATGTTGATCCAAATTGTCATTTTCGACTTCTTGCTTCTTCTGAGTTTGCTAGTTTTTCAGCTTGTTGACCATCATATCGCAGATTTGTGAAGAACTCATGGTAAATTGAAGGTACGTAGTTGAGTAACTGTTGAAGATTTGAATATTTAGCTTGCTTATTGAGAGGCCTTAGTCAATCGGTACTTGCAAGAGATCTGGCAGGACAAAATTTTTGCCAGCTCGAGTGGGTCTCATAGATAGCTCACTAAACTCTTTACCTCCAGCTGTTTTCTTGTAAAACTGGGAGAAATCTTTGTCCTGCTAAAAATGTAACCATTGCATACTCTGTATTTCGTTTATGCTCTTCTTGAAATATGGCGCAAGTGTTTGGAAGTCCAAAACATCGTCATTTTTGATCTGTACTGTAAAGAACTTTCTACTTGTAGAAAGTGACCAGCTCCATTCAATGTTGATGTACATACAGGTCCTTTTTGGTTCTTTTCTTTTTTAACTTGATGATCTACTGTTTGAATATTAGTATTTCTTACAATGTAGAGCCAAAATTTGACTGTCAGATTACTCTTGTTTTGGCCTCCACAATTGTCACTAAATGCAAAACCGATGCAGCATCAAGTGGTGTCTACATTGTTAACTCCTCTAGTCTTGATTAGTTCGGAGTTGGGGATTATTGAGCTGGCTCCTTTTGAGGTAAAGAGGTAAGGCGCGTCTCACTTTTAACGTCTTGACTCTGGGCCTGAACTAAGGGACGGGATATCACTCAGTACTGAACACGACGTCAGATATTTTAAACGTTTTGGGTGTGCTCAATATGTTTGAAATGGCATTCAGAAAGTCGAAGTTGAAGCCAGTATCGCATAAGTAGCACTGGAATTCAGCGGGTCCTACTCCATTAGAGAAAGCTAGATTTTTAGCTTTTGGGCGGCGTATGCGGAGGGGCGGTAGCCTAATAGGTTTTGGTTTACCCTATTATTTGCGTCAATGTTTAAACTTGACACGTATGGTCCAGGATTGGCGTCTGAAGCAGCCTTTCGTACTGCATCAGCTAACACATCTACACAGGGAATTTCCTCATAGACGTTGTGCAGATGGTCATCGACGTTTTCGCCTGGAAGGGCGAGGGTGCCATAGTAGTACAGATAGAAGGAGACTTCTATATAGTTTAGGAGACAAGATGAAATTTCCTGACATCCACGTGGCGCCTGACCTTCGCGCCACATAAAGAAATGGGTCGTTTCAGTCAAAGATGATCCCAATTTTGCTAGCATCCTTTAGGTCATGACACTCATCTTTTGCTGTTCTTATGACTTCCGCCTTATGCAAGTGTAAGTCTTTTTCTCTTTGAGCTAAAGCTTTTTCTTCTGCCAAACCGAGTTTTATTTTTATCTGAAATTTGTCACAGACATCTGTACTTGGCTTTTTGAAACTAAAATTGAACTGAGTATTAAAAATATTCCTGTAAAAGGTTTCTTTTACAGGTTCTTCCTGTTTTTCCTCCTTACAGAAATAACAATAAAGTTTGTACATTATTTTCAAATTGACAATCCCGAAGAAGATACCTCCTATTCGATATCTTATTTCTAGTGTAGTGTGGCTTGTGTACCTAAGGAATTTATTAATATGCTCTTTTATGATTTCAATTGGCCTTTCAGAAATTTTGTTCGGGGGTGATTTCTTTCGTCTTTTATCTATGCATACCACGCCTGAGGGGACTTTTTTTAACTTACGTTCAGTTTTTAGGTTACATACATCAATGTCCTTTAAAACTTAAAAAAAAACGAACTCTTCTTAAAAACACTGTAGTTTAATAACAACAAATTAATATTGCTTTAGTATAATATTACTACCCATCCAAAATGATAACAAACTCAACTAACAGTCTGACACAGTAGAACAGGGGTACAAGTGCACTTGCACCTCTTCTCTTCCAAGCCCTACTCGTAGTTACAGTAGTAATAACAACAAATTAATATTGCTTTAGAGAAACTATAATATTACTACCTATCCAAAATAATAACAAACTCAACTTACAGTCTGACACAGTGGAACAGGGGTACAAATGCACTTGTGCCTCTTCTCTTCCAATCCCTACTCGTAGTTACAGTAGTAATAACAACAAATTAATATTGCTTTAGAGAAACTATAATATTACTACCCATCCAAAATGATAACAAACTCAACTAACAGTCTGACACAGTGGAACAGGGGTACAAGTGCACTTGTACCTCTTCTCTTCCAAGCCCTACTCGTAGTTACAGTAGTAATAACAACAAATTAATATTGCTTTAGAGAAACTATAATATTACTACCCATCCAAAATGATAACAAACTCAACTAACAGTCTGACACAGTGGAACAGGGGTACAAGTGCACTTGTACCTCTTCTCTTCCAAGCCCTACTCTTAGTTACAGTAGTAATAACAACAAATTGATATTGCTTTAGAGAAACTATAATATTACTACCCATCCAAAATGATAACAAACTCAACTAACAGTCTGACACAGTGGAACAGGGGTACAAGTGCACTTATACCTCTTCTCTTCCAAGCCCTATTCGTAGTTGGCTTGGAGGTTAAGTAACTTGCCGCTAGAACGCAGCACCTATTAGACTTATCGCTTAGATTTCTTTACCTCCAAATAGAATGAAATATTTCCAGTTCGGCGATGCAGTTATCTCAATATTTACAAAAATGTCACTTATACCCCTTTACTTCTAAGGTCCTCATTTGTAAAATTGCTGAAAGTGAAATTAGAATTATGTATCATTCAGAAAAATTAAATGATTCAAAATTGATGACAAAATTAATCTTAAATATCATGAGTAATGTGCATAATTCAATCTTTATGAATACAAAGAACATATGTTTGATCATGATTTTTAAACTAACCATTTATTTAATCTAATAAAGATAATTTGTTTTCATTATTGCAATATAAGGTTGTACCATGAAGGTGACAAACTAAATAATAATGTAAATAGACTTAGAAGTAAGTTAACAAAAACTATTTTATTTTGTGGTCAATAAATAAACTTATATACATAATTTTCCCCTAAAATGAATCTTATAAGTAAAATTTCTATCCTTTAAATTTATTTTTTATTATCGAAAAAGAAGCGGTACGTACACTTTTAAATAAAACATTTATTTTTACAAAATTACTTTAATTCCAAAATATTCATCAATTCCTTTACTAAATGATTTATCTTTCATATCTTTTACAAAATATTTCAGTTTTATTAAAATACATCTAAAATTAGGTAATTTTATTAGGGGTTTTCTAAAAATCCAATCCAATGTTAAAAGTTCTTGCCGTAGTGTGACGTCACTTGCGCAGAAGGTGTTGGCTTCAACGATTCGGTACAAGGCGTGTCTATAAGCTTTAATGGTCTAAGGTTTTGATACTGTTGGGTTTTTTTTCGAATATAAACAAAGACTCACGAAAAAAAACTGTTGGGTTTGTTGTTATTTGTGTTGTTATAAAATTTATTAAGTCTTGATTTGAAAATAGTTTCGATTAGATATTCGGGATATGCATTCTTTAGAAGGGTATTTTTTGCTTTTTTTATTGCAGTTGGTCTGTATTTTGGATATGTTAGTTATATAGATTTATCTGTAAGACATAATTACAGACTTCTTATGGGAAAATGGATGATGAGAATTGTAGTGAAGATATCGTGAAGACCATGTTTCTTTTGTAAACCACATGGTTTTTACTATATTGTTTATGCGATGTAAGGTGATATTCAGACTATTTGTTTTATTATTTTGTTCAATTTCTATAGTAAAATTTAGCTTTGGATGGCAGCTGTTGAAAATATCTAAAATTTCGGTTATTTTATTACCTAAACTCTAAAACTTAACAAAAATCACATGTTGTTTACGACATACCATGTATAAACTGTGAAGGTGTCTATATCGGTCAAACTAGTCAACTGCTTCAATCCAGAATTCGTTCTCACAAATATGACAAGAACAACGTTCTTTCAAAACATGAAAATGAGAAGAACCATAAATTTGATTTTGAAAACATTAAAATTTTAAAATCAGAACAAAATAAAAAGAAGAGGGAGATATACGAATCAATAGAAATAAAAAGAAATACCAACGCAATAAATGACAAAAAAGATACACAAAACCTAAATAAAATATATTTCAATCTAATTGATGGATTCGACCGTTACTTGATGGAAATTCATTTTATGTAACAATAAAACACTGAAAACTTTGTTTTCAAAACTTCCACAAATTTTTATTTTAACTTCTTATCACTACAGCTGTTTCGGCTGATTGCCTTTCTCAAGTGATCTGTTTTTGGCATGAGTTAACACTTTATAGTCTCTAATGAAATAAGTTGAGGAGGGGAGAACTGTTTGTCTCAAGCTGGTCATTCAGAATTATATCTGTGTTTTTTAATTTGTTGTCTTTAATTTGTTGTCTAATTTGTTATCTTTGTTAGAATCTATGGAAATCAACAAATTAAAAAACAAAGATATAATTCTGAATGACCAGCTTGAGACAAACAGTTCTCCCCTCCTCAACTTATTTCATTAGAGACTATAAAGTGTTAACCCATGCCAAAAACAGATCACTTGAGAAAGGCAATCAGCCGAAACAGCTGTAGTGATAAGAAGTTAAAATAAAAATTTGTGGAAGTTTTGAAAACAAAGTTTTCAGTGTTTTATTGTTACATATTTCAATCTGATTTAAATAATAATAAATATAACACCATAAAAAGCTCTTAAAGTCACAACATAATATCTCCACTTTACCTTTTTCGAAAACATCAATGATACGCTCATATAAAAATAATTAGATACTAATGACAGTAAACCATGAGATATCAGATATCAACTTTTATTTGTCAGTTCATTAATGTCTGTGTCCCGTTTTACGTTTTGGTAAGTCATATATATATATATACATATTTTACAATAACTGTTTGTGTACATTCTAGAATCTTGACAAAGGCAAGGGTTTCCTGCCGAAACGTTGATTGCTATGGAAAATAAAATCTAGTTTAATAAAATATATATTTTATTAAACCTAAACCAAAGAAATACTAATTTTATATTATATATTATATATATATATATATATATATATATATTATATACAAAAAAAAGTAAGTAGTTTACCCTATGCGACACGATAAATATATATACATAAAATAAACACGAAGATCATAACTGAAATGTACTATACGTACAGTAATAACAAAACAAATGATCATTAAATTTGAGATATTTTTCGTTAATTAATACTAATTGCAATCCATATCTAAATCGTCCTCATCACGTGAATCATCTCTTATATTAATTATCACCGGTTCAATATCTTCTCACTTGACTCGACACCATCTTAATAGGGTTCAGCTCATAATGCTAAGGCGGGCAGTCTTAAAATCTGAACGACATATTTTTCCTCAATTGTTTCAATTTTATACTTGTCGTTTTAGGTAATCTTCCTTGAAAAAAAAAGTTCTTTTCGATTATCCAATCCTTGATTTGCATTTTGTTCCACAATTATTTCGGGAAATCAAATTTGCGGGAGTGTTATGACGCGTTATCCAAAACAACAACGTTTTCTTTGTCTTTCGTCAAGTTTGGAATTAACGTAATCTCACACCATTCTTCATATAGATCCCCGTTCATTTCGTCGTGGTAATCAGTGGTTCCCTTCTTGGCAAAGGAAATTAATTCGGCCCATGCCACAAAACCCAGTTTAGCTTCTAGCATGAAGAAGAAAAAACCGAAGACCTCTTTTGGTTTGAGCTTTCAGTCCAGTAGAGAGCCCTTTATATGAAGGCACTTCGTGGATTCTTGATCGTTGGGTCCCTCCATTCTTGGGTTTTTGTATCCTCGTACGCTCTGCAGAGGGCTTCAACCGTGACAGGTTAAGAATCCTCTGCTAAGTCTATCTTTGACTTTGGACTATTCAAAGACTGTAGCTAACCTTGAAAAGGACTAACTATTTCTAACATAACAAATAAAACACCAATATGTAGTTGAAATAAAACAGCTGAAGTCTTGAAGGTTGAAGAAGGAGCAAAGCTCCAGCAGGAGGGCTCCCAGAATGCAGGTGACACTAGGGGAGCCCCTGAAGGAGTGACCTACATGACCTGAAAATCGCCCACTTCTATACACGCGTATTGTAGCGATTTTAGGGATTTACAGTCAATTGGCCAATAAAAAGGACTTGGAGGTTGGAGGATAGAGTGCGCACTAATTCATTACAGCCTAAAGCACGCGATGAAACACAGCATCTGCATTTTTCGAGTGGGTTCATGCTGCAATATTTACCAAATTGCATGTAGTATGTTACATGATGGTTCATTGGTGTATGGTTTGTATAAAAGCGAATTTACTAACGAAATTAGCGTTTCTATTACGAACTTGCCACTAACGTGAGAAAAGGAAAAAAATTAATCCATTAAAAAATATTTAATATAGTGTTTATTATACAGTTAAGTTATTTTCCTCTTCGAATAACCGTTACCCAACTTGGAACAAGTTTTTCGTTGGATGGGGGAGGCTCTACGTGATTGTGTTTGTTGATAACCTCCAAAGTTTTTCCAGAAGTTACCAGATACGCATTACAATTTGTTGTACTAAATTTAGCACAACGCCATCTTGTATTGCTAGGATTGCGTCTGTGTACTCTGAAAATGTAGTTTTCAAAGATAATTTTTGGGTATTTGACTCCTTGTGAAAAGTAGATTAATTCTAAAAAAAACAAAGCTGTAGTTTAAGAACTCGTAGAGAAGTAAAAGTTTGCTTGAAATAATAACAAATTATTTTTTCTTGAAATAAATAAATTAATATTTTGCTAATGATTAATTCGCTATAGAGAAATACACTATAATTACGAAAAACTAATAGACAATAAACAATTGATACGAAATAGGTAAAGTTGCCTTAAGAAGACTGAAAAATCAGATATTGAAACATATAACAGCTTAAATATTAACTATATAGTATATATATATATATATATATATATATATATATATATATATATATATATATATATATATATATATATTAGCATGTATAAATTCCTTATAATCATTGAATATTCAATGTATAAAATTTATTTTATATAATATTTAAAATTTATTTGGTACGCCACTGGGCTATGTATAAAATTCTGTGAGTCTTTGTTTATATTCGATAATCGAAGAAAAATTCCACTGCAATTTCACTGCGTAGTAAAATAATTCATATTTTGCGTTTTAAAAGTTCTGCGAATTTCAAACCCAAGCCATGTTGAGGTCCAATTTCCTGTGAAAGGCGTCACTAGAGCGTCAGGTCGAGGTCAAATCAGGTTGGAAGAAGATTTTAAATAGAGAAGACGCACATGCGTGGCCTGAAGGAACCGGCAAATTTTGGTTATAAAAATGTGATTTATACTCAAATGTAATGTGTCAGTTTTTGTCTGAGTAATCACTGTTTTGGTTCGTGCTGTTTTACCTGAGTGATTTGTAAGACGGCGTTCCAAACAATTTTATAGATGTCCACATGGTTCCAAGCAAAAGCTTGAGTTTTTTAAAAAGCCAAGCTTTGAAGATTTTATAATCCAGAGCCCAGCTTCCATCCTCATTTTGTTGTCCCTGGTCATTCCAGACCATTTTGTGAGACGCATTTGTTTATTGTGCAGTGAGTTTTGAGTCTAATTCCAACCCCAGGCCTTTTAAAGGAGTTATAACATTCAGTGAGTTTGGGTTTAGCAGCCAAAGCGAACACACGTGCAGACAACGACATCGACGAAAATAAATTCGCATATCGGACCTTTTCACGGTGTCGGAAGTCAAATAATAAATACAAGTGATTAAAGTAAAATATAGATAATAAGTGTTTATAAAAAAGAACTTTCGATTCGTCTACATTGAAAAAAAAAAACGTAATTTAATTAAAATAGTGAAAGTAGCATTGATAAATAAATTAGGTTTCGGCAAAGTGACAAAAAGATAAGAAATATTTATCGGTTGGTTTTTAAGATCATTAGCCAGATAATTAAGTAAACAATACAACAGGATATCGTAAGTAAGCAGAATTTTAGTTTTAATAGTAATAATAGTATCGAAATATTTGTCCTTTTATTCAATCGCATTTATGATACAGGTAAAATACCCCAAGATTGGCTGGAGTCAATATTCATCCCACTACCAAAAAAGCCAAACCCACAACACTGCAATGAGTTCCGTCTGATAAGCCTTATGAGTCATGCAGTAAAAGTCCTACTAAAAATCGTACATAATCGTATCTATAGAAAGTGCGAAACAATCATCGGAGACGATCAGTTTGGATTCAGAGCCGGCATGGGAACGAGAGAAGCCCTGTTCAGTTTACTAGTTCTCGCCCAAAAATGCTACGACCAACAGAAAGATATATTTATATGCTTTATAGACTTCGAAAAAGCATTTGATAGAGTAAGACACGACCTACTATTAGAACGTTTGCAAGAAGTCGGTTTAAATGGAAAAGACATCAAATTCTTAAAAAACTTGTACTGGAACCAAAACGCCAGAGTAAGGATCGAAGGTTCCACATCCGCAGAAGTAGAAATTAGGAGGGGAGTTAGACAAGGATGTGTTCTGTCGCCTCTGCTGTTTAATCTTTACTCCGAGTTTCTATTTAAAGAAGCATTGGAGGATTCCAAGGATGGAGTCAAGGTGAATGGCGTAAATATCAACAGTATCAGATACGCCGATGATACAGTGTTAATTGCGGATTCCGACTTAGGTCTACAACGACTCATCGACAAGACCAACTCGACCTGTGAGCAATTTGGTATGAAAATAAACATTAAAAAAACCAAAGTGATGTCAATCCGAAAAAACCAAAACGTACCTCAACCTTGCACAATAAATGGGCACATTTTAGAACAGGTCAATAGATTTAAGTACCTGGGATGTTGGATCGATAGCAGCCTAAATCCTGATCTAGAAATAAGATCGAGAATAGAACAGGCCAGAAAATCTTTCGAAAAAATAAAAAAACTGCTTTGTGATTCTCGAATAAAACTCGAAATTCGACTACGTTTATCAAAATGCTACGTTTGGTCGACTCTTCTATATGCAGTTGAAACGTGGACCCTAAAAACATCAACCGTAAATAAATTGGAGGCCTTTGAAATGTGGACCTACCGGAGAATGCTCAAAATTTCATGGACATCGCATACCTCAAACGAAGAAGTGCTGCATAGAATAGGCAAGGAAAGAGAACTTTTTAACACAGTAAAAGTTAGAAAAACATCATACCTAGGCCACATACTGAGAAATAATAAGTACCAATATGCCCAACTTATAGTGAAAGGAAAAATCGAGGGAAAGAGAGGCCTAGGAAGGAAAAGACTATCGTGGCTCAGAAACATCCGACAATGGACAGGGCTAAATTTTGAACAGCTAATAAGAACAGCTGAAGATAGAGAAGATTTTAAAATTGTAGTAGCCAACCTCCATTGAGGAGAGGGCACTTTAAGAAGAAGAAGTAATAATAGTAGCTTTGATACAAACAATATAAACATATAGTCAGGGCCGGCTTCTGAGTTTTAGGAATAAAAGTGTTGGAGTATTGGATGCAGCCAGCGCGGGTGTGGGCGGAAATTTGAATTGAGTAGAGTTTTCGCACAACTGCACCCGTGACGCAGTGACTAATAACCCTAGCACAGAAAATTACTATAAATAAATAACAATGAATTCAGATGAGGAGTTAACTAGGAGAGAAGATGATGAATATTACTCCAGGAGATCAAAAAAAACACCGAGAACCCCACAAAAAAGAGAAGAAGAAAACACAAGTGGAATCGACCAAATGATGAAAATGATGAAAGAATTAGCAATGGATGTAAAAGACATAAAAAAAGAACAATATAGATCACGAGACGAAATTACGCAACTAAAGAGGGAAATTACAGAACTAAAAGATCAACAAAGCGACTACAAAGATGAAATAAGAAAGATGCGAGAAACAAACGAAAAAGCTATTAAACAAATAGGCCAATTAGAGAAAGAAATTACTGCAGCAAACGAAAAAATAGAGAAACTGGAGAGAGAAAAAAAGAGGAAAAATGTAGTAATACAAGGACTAAACATTGACACAAATGATCAAAAACTATTGCGAGAGGCCGTAGAGAACTTTCTAGAAAAAGAACTACAAGTGTCAGTAGATGTAAATGGAGCGAGAAAAATAGGAGAAAATACCACCTTAGTAGAACTTAACAGCGTGAAGAACAAAATTGAAGTAATGAAAAATAAAAATAAACTAAAAAACAAAACAGACGAGCGAATCTACATAAATGATGATATGTCAAAGGAGGAAAGAATTATCCAGAAAGAAATTAGAAGTAAGGCTATGGCAGAGAGATATAATGGAAAAAATGTAAAAATAGGATTCCAGAAGCTAATCATAGATGGAGAAATATGGACATGGAATAACAGCCAACGACAATTAGTAAAAGATAAAAATGTAAAACCAAAAAACTAACAGCAAAATTTAAACAGGCTAAAATAACGAAGACGACTTGGCAAGATAAAGGTACAAGAGATGAACAAAATGTAGAGATCATTACTGGAAACAAAGTAATAAACGAATGCATATTAGTAGGGACATGGAATGTAAGAGGAACGTACGAGGAAGGAAAACTAAAACACATAATCGACGAATGCAAAAAATACAAGTTCGAAATAGTAGCACTACAAGAAACAAAACAATTAGGGCAAAACTCAATGGAAATAAACGACTATTTATTTTTCAACAGCGGGGGAGACAATAGAATGTTAGGCACAGGCTTTGTGGTAAATAAAAAGCTGAAAGATCTAATCGTTGACTTCAAACCAATTTCAGAGAGAATATGTGTATTAAGAATAAGAGGAAAATACCAAAAAATAACATTTATAAATATACATGCAGCGACTGAAGACAAAAGTATAGAAATAAAAGAAGACTTTTATAATCAAATAGATACAGTATTCGAAAATATCCCCAAATACGATGTAAAAATAGTGCTAGGTGATAGTAATGCAAAAATAGGAAAAGAAGAAATATATGTACCCACCATAGGAAAATACAGCTTGCATGAAACAACGAACGAAAATGGTCACTTCCTAATTGATTTCGCGAAAGAAAGAAATATGATCATTATGAGCACATACTTCCAACACAAAAGAATACACCAAGGAACGTGGAGATCACCGGATGGGAAAACCATAAACCAAATTGATCATGTGCTTGTCGAAAAAGATATGCAAAAATGTATAAAGAACATAAGAACATACAGAGGTCCAGATGCAGATTCAGATCACTTTATAGTTGGAATACAAATGAAACAACTTATTCCAGTACTTAGAAACCAGCGGAAGAAAAAGTATAAAGCAACTAAACCTGTGAGACTACTGACAGAAGAGGAACAAAATAAATATGAAAGAATAGTCAGTAGAGGATTAGATAATATTGCAGAAAGTGGGGATATTGAACAAACATGGATGCAAATAAAAGTATGTATGACCAAAGCAGCTCAGGCCAGTAATAGAAATATAAAACACGAATACAAAGAATGGTTCGACGATGAATGTAAAATGGAACTAGATGAACGAAATAAATTAAGAATGAAAATGATGCAAGAAAAAACAACAGAGATAGAGAGAAAATACAATGAACAAAGGAAAAGAGCCAAAAGAATAATAAGATCTAAGAAAAGAAAATACAATGAAGATAAATTAAAATGTATAGAACAGAGCTATAAAAATAGAGAAATTAGAAACTTATATCAAGGGGTGAAAAATGAGAAAAAGGGGTACCAAGGAAAACCTGTACACTACAAAAACAAAAATAGAAGAAATTTAGTAAGTGACGAAGAAATATTGAGCAGATGGAAAGAATACTTTGAAGAACTTTTAAATGAAATTCCCACAACAGAATATGAAGAGGAAGAAGAAGTGTATGAAAATGTCGATCAAGAACGAATAGAGGAAAGACCACCTAACGAAAAAGAAATAAAAGAAATAATAGAGAAACTAAAGAATAATAAGAGCCCAGGAAGAGATGAAGTAACAGCTGAAATGTTTAAATATGGAGGACCAGTACTAATTAAGCATTTGGAAAAGTTGCTAAAAGACATATGGGAACAAGAAAAATTACCGAAGGAATGGACCGAAGCGACACTGTGCCCTTTTCACAAAAAAGGCGACAAAAGTTTATGCCACAATTACAGGGGAATAGCCCTACTAAATGTTGCATATAAAATACTTGCAGTATATATAAAAGACAAGCTATCTCAAAATATAGATAATGACATAGGGGAATATCAATGTGGATTCAGAAGAGGGCGCAGCACAGTGGATCAAATTTTCCTACTGCGCGAAATACAAGCAGAAAGCTATGGCCCTATTCATCGACTTTAAACAAGCGTTCGATAGGATAAAGCGCAAAGAAATATACAAAGCACAACGTGAAATGGGAATTAGTGAAAAACTGATAAGAATGGTAAAAGTGACACTCCGAAAAACAGAGAATAGGGTTAAAATAAATGGCGAAGAAACAGATAAGTTTGAGGTTAGTGAGGGGGTGCGACAAGGAGACCCACTGTCATCGCTGTTGTTCAGTATCGTCCTCGAAGTTACCATCAGAGAAGCTGGAATCAACAGGTCAGGACTTATATATCAAAGAAAACACCAATGCTTAGCATTCGCTGACGACATTGTACTGATAGCCAGAAGTAAGCAAGAATTAAAAGAAATAATAAAAAGATTAGAAATGAAAGCGAGAAAGAAAGGGATGTACATAAATGAAGAAAAGACCAAATATATGGAATGGACAGAAAGAGATTAGCTACAAGAACAATATCTGACAGTAATAACAGATGAAAAAACATATAAATTCGAAGAAGTAGAAATATTCCAGTATTTAGGAGCGACATTCACGAGAAGACCAAATATGAAGGAAGAAATCCAAGCGAGAATTATGGCCGGTAACCGTTGTATTTTTGCACTAAACAATTTATTAAGAAGCAAAAACATATCTAGAAGGGCTAAGATAAGAATATATAAGACAGTGATAAGACCTATTGTATTATATGCCAGTGAAACATGGACAATGAACAAATCCGAGCAAGTCTTGCTGCAAGTCTGGGAAAGAAAAGTCCTCAGGAAAATATTTGGAGGTAAATTATGGAATGGTATATGGATAAAAACACCAAATATGGAATTAGAGATGTATGGAGAGCCGAATATCGTAGGGATCATAAAGTCACAAAGACTGAGAGGGTTGGGACACATCCAAAGGATGGAAAACACGAGACTGCCAAAAAGAATGCTAATGGGAGGAATAGGAGGGAAAAGGAAGAAAGGCAGACCGAAAACCAGGTGGAAGAAGGATGTTGAAAAAGACATAGAAAAACTTAAAATACCAAACTGGAAAAATAAAGCAACAAACAGAAAAGAATGGAAAAGAATAGTAACCCAAGCCATGGGCCTTCTAGGCCTGGAGAGCTAAATTATATATATAACATTCAGTGAAATCAGGAAAGAAAAGCCTATCTTTCTACCCAGCAGGAAGATTCTTGTAAGCGGCGTCCATTTTAAATGAACGCCGCTTACGAACTTCTTGTGTTGTGTTGTCCAGAAAATCCATATAAGTACCCTTTTGATTCACTTTTTAGAGTTACCCCATTCCAGTCCCTTTTCATTCACTTTCTCACGATACAGCTATGCAAACAAACCAAGAGTAGCCGTTCGCAAACGTTCCGGTTTGTTTTGCTTAACCTATCCCCAGCCCAGCAATTTCTGCCCCCAATTTTCAACCCCCTATAAGTAATCCCAATGTGGTAGGCAATATAACCGATACAATATGATTTAGCATATCCGATTTAGCCATAGGGCTCACACTCCCTCTAAGTGGAAAATTCACTCATCCCAGATACCTAAGGTATCAGAAGGATTGAGCTCTGGTGGGACTCTTTCCGTGTCCGTAAACAATATTTATTATTTCTTCAAGTTACCGTACAATAAAATTGTTAAACTCCAAATAAGATAGTCGTTTGTTTTCTGTATATATAGGTGCTGGCAATAACATAACAAAATCAGATTTCAAACCAATATGAATATCAGGAACTTCTGAAAAGTAAAATGAATTGGAAACTTTCGTACTTCTTCTCAAATATGAAATTTTAAATTCATGAGAGTTCACAATTTCCAAAATTTTGGCTACATAATGGATGTTCTTCTCAAATTTCACTAACACAAAAGAGTCTTTTAAAATTTAAATAGTTTCAGAAATTGCGTAAGATTCTGAGTGATCCTTTTGTTCCTGCATCATAGGAGAACTTAATTCATCATCTGAAAAGTCTACCAACTCTAAACTTTCGGAATCCGTTTCTGAGTCACTTTTACCTGGTTTGGTCTTTTTTCTCTGGGAGCGTCCTTTTTACAGCCTTTTGTGCTTAAAGCTTTACACATATTTCGTTTCACTTTCTTGACTGCTGCTGTTGTGGGGGTTTTCTTATCTTCCGCTTTATAAGAAAGGTCTTTCATTTCTGGTGTACTAGTTAAAATGACACTTTTCCTTAATTTCCGTCAACGATTTGAATTTTTTCTGGGTGTGGCGTTAGGAAAATCCCATATGTCGAATAGGGTAATAAAAGGACTTTTTGATGTCGAAGGTATTTTAAGAGTTGAGTTCGGTTTACATTCTTGGGTTGTATTAGATGCAGTAGAAGGTATAATATCTGAAGATGAAGATACAGATGCATTTTCTTCGTGATTGGTAGAATCTCTTAGTACAACCATAGCTTTTTGTCTGTCATAGCTTTTAAAATCATCAATCTGTCTGTGAGTAACCGACGACAATAGAAAATTAGTTTCAGTAACAATATGTTTACTAAAAGGGTAGATACCTGTAGATTTGAAGCCGTTCATAATATTTTCAGGTGTCATTGATTTTGAGTGGGCAATATCAGCATATTCTGCTATCTGGTACAGTGTTACAGGAACGCCGGGCTGGTTAAAAAGCCATAAATCAATGGCACTATTGTAATAGTTTTTGAAGGAAGAAAAACTAAACAAAGGCTAAATCTTTTTGCTTGTATGTGGGGGTAAGGTTAAAATTATTTTGCCATAAGCTTTTGTTTTTCTGCTATTTTCAGAGACATATGGGATTCGTGATTGTTATATATTAATAAACACGGGTTTTCTTTTCTAGCACCAGTTTGCGTGAATAGTTCGGCGGTTATTCATATACTTAAATAAGTTAGTCCTAGTGTTCCTGGCGGAGCACCATTTAGCATAATCATATTAAACTTTTTAGGATGAAAAACAATGACCGGTAGTAGAAATGTTCCATTTGCTCGAACTATTGCACAAGTAGTAGCAAGTAATCCTGTTTCAGCACTTGTGCACTGGTTCAGCTGTTTAACAACTTTTTGTGCCACACTTTATGTGGTAGTTGGACAGTCGTATTAGCAGTTTCGTCTAAATTGTAGATACGAATATCTTCAACAATTGATGGATATTTTACGTAAATTTGCTTCAAATTTAAGAAAAATCGGTCAACATTTGGTTTTGTAAATGAAGTAAGCCTTGACCGTGGACACCCTTCTGAGGCTTAATGATAAATTTCTTTTTATAAATGCCCTTAAACAATCTTTGCCTGCACATTTGTTGGCCTTCCAAGATTCTGGCATAGTGATATTGTTTTTTGCAGCCATTTCATATGCAAATTCTCTGACTTATAGAGTATTTAACGCAAAAGCTATTTTGCTACAGTTCTTGATATAATCACACATCGACGTCTCATGCTATGTGTTAAATACTAATCTAACAACATAATTTGGCTCCATTTTTGCATTTGGATCATTTTTTTCTTTTAGAACAGATCGCCTTAATGTGTTAAAATTTATGCCAAACATATCTGCTGCAAAGCGAAGTGCAGTGCCGTTTTTTAACCTCCGTGACTTCGACGGCCAGTTGTTCACTCGTAAATTTGGCTTTTGATCTTTCTTTCTACTTACCATAATACACCTTCAATAAAATGCCATTGGTATGCTATTTATCATAAGTATTATAACCACATATATACGAAAACTAAAACTGTTTATTTATAGGCAACATCTTCTTCTTCTTTACGTGCCATCTCCGCGACGGAGGTTGGCAATTATCATGTTTATTCTGATATTAGATGCTACCGCTCTGAATAGTTCGATTGATGTGCATCCGTACCATTCCCTCAAGTTACGTAACCATGAGATTCTTCTCCTTCCTACACTTTTCTTGCCCTGGATGCAACATACCATTTTAAAAATGCTCCAGTTTTTAAATCTCAGGCACAAAGAACAATAAAAAACGTCGTATAATGTCTACTACTCCATATATCAAAACAAACTACTGTCGGCGGACGCAATGTCTTATGGAGTATCCGTTGCAGCGCTAGTAACAATGTGGCGGCAAATTTTATTTAGTTAATAACAGTGTTTTATTGTGTACTATCTGTCAATGTGTACCACTTTCCCCTACTAATTGAGAATTTGAAAAAATTGCTGAAAGAAGTGTGGGAAAAAGAACACATACTAAAAAAATGGACTGAAGCCACATTATGCCTAATTTACAAAAAATGCAACAAAAGTTTATTCCATAATTACAGGGTAATACCGCTACTAAATAATACATATAAAATACTGCAGTACATATAAAAGATAGCATATCACAAAAAATATATAATGACATAGATGAATAACAATGTGGATTCAAAATCAGAAGAGGAGGCAGCAAAGAATCAACACGCTTGTAATAAACTTACAAAAAAGAATATCCTTACAAACTCTCATTTTAAAGGATTTTCTATGGTTTTTCAGTAAAATTGTGTCACATTTCCATATAAGTTACCGTCCTCCACTTACATATTTTCATCACCAAATTTATCAAAAGCATTTGTTATAAACCTGTATCAAAGAGTGTCATAAAAAATCCTTTTTTTTTGGTAATTTCACTGGTCAAGATTTTAAAAATATTCAGGTTCACTGCTTGCTGGTGACATATTTCTGTTTTTATTACCCAAAAACTTACAGTTTACCTATTAAATCTAATTTAAGCTCGCTTTAAATATATTATGATTTGCTTTTCGTTTTTATATCTATCCTAGAGCGTTTGAAATTGCCTCTAAAACCTCCATTCTATCGTATGGTTTTTACAACTTAGACAATCTAAAAAAAAGTGTGTACATATCTGAAATTATTAATATAACTTCAGTGTATGGGAATTGTATTAAATAGGGGTGGTTCAAAATAATTAGGAGATGTAGTAAAGGGTTATACAGATAATAGCCAAATCAAGTTTATAAAAAGTCTTACCAATATTGCTGTTACACACACTCACGGTATTTATAGGCTGTCACTTCCGATTGTTTCTCGCATGGGAGTAGCTGTCTTTACCGGTTTCTATACACCTGTCTCGCAGTACTAATACTAAGATCAAGAGATAGAGCACATTTGCGTCTGTTGTCTAAACGATTCAAAAGAGGATTCGCGGTATTTTTCGCGTAATCAGAGAGAGAGAGAGAGAGATGTCTGTTACTAGCGGCAGTCCACAGTCGAGAAAGAGAGCGTCTGTTGCTAACGGAAGTCAACAGTCAAAAGAGAGACTTTTTCGTTTGTTATTTTAAAACTGTATATATTTATAAATGAGTGAGGTTGAAGTGGGAGTAGGAATTAAGAGTTGGTGTAGGATAATTATTTTAAAATTGAAGTGAAAAATGAAGCGAAAAATATGGCATAGTTTTTTGCATGTGAAAAATTGATATTACAGGGATATTACAGGATATGACAACTCTAATAGAAATAATTATACGAGATAGTTCATTTAGCTAAAAATGTAATGTTTCTTATATTTACAGTTTCATACATTTATGCATATTAATCAGTTTTATGTTTATTAAATTTATTCATATATAAATAATACAATAATAATATTTTAAGAGTTTATTACTAAATATTAGCAATAATAACTTTACATACATATTAGAAAAAATACCTACAATCATTAATTGCGATATATTAAACCTTTTGCCTTGTTTTATTAATTGTGGATGTAACTTTACCAAATCCAGAAAATTTAAAATTTACTCACATTATTCAGATCAAATAACTTAAAGTACCTTTAAAAAAGCTTGAAGAATGAAAAAGTATTTAGTACCTACAAATACTTTATTAAATTAAATATAAATAAAATCAACACAAAATCGTATGTCTATCATCAGTTTATCTGTGAAAAAATCATCGATTTCACGTAAAAATCTCATACAATTTTTTAAAGATTAAGTTATATGAAGGTTAATTGATGTCACAAAAAGTGACAAAATTACTTTTTGTCTATAAAATGTTTCTTATAAATTTTAGAGAAAAATAATTCATATAAAAGTTGTAGATCTTAACACATTTTTTAATTTGCTAGTTTCTAAATTAAAATACATAAGTAATTGACCGTGGTAATTGCAAAAAACTCTTATTTTTGCAGTGATTTATAAAGTTAATACCTTTGTTTTTTGAATAATGACTTGTAATACTACTTGAAATTATGGCAAATAAACAGTTATTGAAGTGTGCTAAATCTCAGGTAGATCAACCAAATAATTTGTATTCAATCTGTTTATCCCGAAGAACGATTATTTAAACAATCATAATTACCCAAACAGTGACTCTAAAGCTATTTAGCAGATTGCAATCGATTCTTTGAGACTAAAGTTTTAAGATATATTAAAAAAACTTTAACATTTTATTAAAATTGTTATTAAAAAAACCGTTTGCAAAAGGACCAACTCTTAAGCTTACAAAACATTTATAATAACTAATATTTTTATTTCACGCGCTTTTAACTAGGCTCATACTAAAAAGATGGTCAAAAAACCCAATATTTTAATAACAGAAACTTAGGATAATATGATCAATAGGATCCAAGATAGCATTTTTTCTTAAAATAAAATCATATTTCCGTTATTTGTAAACATTAAAAGCTGAACATTGAACAGATTAAAAGTGAAGATTTAGATTTTATGATCCAGTTTATAGATGACATAAACAGAGAAGGTGTAAAAATTTATAACCCGTTAAAGTGATGGTACTCGTAAAATACCGCCAACATAAAATGTTGGGGAGAACTTTCTCAGCTCCGTTATTTTGACTTAAATGAAACTTAAAATTTAATCGCGCTGGAAAAATTTGCACTATCTCGCCTTCTATGGCATGCAGAACATTCATTTTTTTAAACTGGGATAGCCCAAGAAAATACTAAGAACTAGGTTACTCTTACCTCCCGAGATACTCGGAAAATACCTAAAAAATAAATAAATAATTTTTTCCATAAAAAGGTATTGAATTTTACTATTATTTCGTAAGAAATATTTAAATTTTTAATCATTATATGTATATTATTTATAAAACATATAATATTAATTATAAATTAGTACTCCTAATTAATACTACTAATGTGTTTTTAATTTAAATTAAAATATGGAACGACTTATTTTTTATGAAGTTTTTACACTCCCTGAATGAATGGTGTTAAATTTCATTTTGAAACGATTTTTTTTTGTACTTAACAAGAAGAGTTAATAATAATTATTATATATTTATCTAAATAATATGCATTAAACAATAAAACTTTAATATTTCTTACGAAATAATAGTAAAATTCACGAAAGCTTTAATTGATTTTCAGACATATTACTATTTTTCCGAGATATGAAAATAATACAACTCAATTTTGAAATTTTTAATATATTTTAAAATTGAAGTCTCAAAGAATCGATTGCGATCTGCGAAATACCTCTAGAGTCACTGTTTGGGCAAATACAGTTGTTTAAATAATTTTTTTCCGGGATACACAAATTGAATAACTTACAAATTATTTGGTCGTTCTATTTGATATTTTTAGCACATTTCAATAACTTATTAATTGTAATAATTTCAAGTAGCTATATTAAATGATACTATGCAAAAGTTATTAACATTTTAAAATTTAGAAATTCTCAATTTGATGAACTTTTTAAGATCCACAATTTTTATTTAAACCATTTTCTCTAAAATGTATAAGAAACGTTTTACAAAGCAAAATCAGCTCTATATCTTCAAGGATTTATCATCAGCTATCCCTAATATATCTTTTAGAACTGTATTAGAGTTTTGCAGCTGTTTTTTTTTTCTTTACTGGTCTAAATATAAAAGTTTATACGAAATTTGAATTTATATGAATTTATATCTAAATACAATTTATATGAAATTATCGCTGAGCTATAACTCATGATAAACATATTTCGTGATTAGCGCTCAAACTTTAGATTATAGAAGATGAGGACAAAACGCTGATAGTGAAAAGTTGAACTAAAAGGTGAACCTCACTAATCAAAACCAACACTTTTGTAGCATGATTTTGTAAAACCTTTTAAATATTAATTGAAAAAAAGATATGATATTTTGTATATAATTTACACCATAGAATTGTAAATATAATATGATAGCACAGTAAGAACCATTCCAAAAAACTAATAAGAACAACGGATACAGTACATTCAACCAACTTACACCTCTAAACGATTAACGGAATTCGCAGAAAACCTTTCGTTGTAGTAAAAGGACCGGTAAACTGTACTGGAGTTCTCCATAATGTTTCACACATTACAAAATTTTAGGTATAAAATAAATATATGTGTCATTAACCCGTTGTTCATAGTTTTGCATATTTTGTTACATTTTTTTTAATAAATAATATTCTTGCATAATATGTTATTTAATGTAAATTTCTTTCACCTACTTGTTTATTAATTTTTTCTGAAACAAATACTACCGTGCTAACGATAATTTATATTCAAAGTAGATATACAAAGTGCTAAAATATCACTTTTAATTAGTGTTAAAAAATACTTCGAG
Organism: Diabrotica undecimpunctata; assembly: GCF_040954645.1. Classification (NCBI taxonomy): domain Eukaryota; kingdom Metazoa; phylum Arthropoda; class Insecta; order Coleoptera; family Chrysomelidae; genus Diabrotica; species Diabrotica undecimpunctata. The sequence goes on along the minus strand of NC_092809.1, from coordinate 92,851,622 downwards.
GTAAACTAGAACATTTTTTGTCTAGAGTAGTGGTGGTTGGATCGACCATATGTGTGTTAGTGTACCGTTTTTGAGACGTCTGAGATTACTGATTAAAGTTGGGGTATTGGTAAATATATTTCACTTTTTATTTTCAAATGAAAATACTTGTACTAAAAATAAAATAATTGCGGGAAACATTACAATTTGTTTATGTACGGTTTTCAACCACTTCTAAACTTTTTATCAAACATAATTAAATTACAATCAGCATTCCTAATCATAATTAGGCTAATTTGCTTAATGTGTTTAGGATCTTTGTAAGCGGTTATATTATATTTTACTCCTCAAGCACAACAGTTAGAAAGTTTCTCTCATATTGATCTAAATTCAGTATATTATAATTCAAACGTGTAGTTTCAAGTGACCATCATGCCTAGACGTAAGTTGGATATTGATGAATTAATTGTAAATGTGCATAAATACTTTACCATGGAAAGAGACAATGGTGGACCTTTAAAGTTATTATTATGTATAAATCAACGCGTTGGTGACGCATTCTGGATAAGTGAAAGTAAGCTAAAAACTGTAATTAAGACTGTCAGCGATTCTCAAGAAGATCTTACTGTGACTATGACGAAGACAAGAAAACAATTCGTAAACATGCTAGGAGCATTGACGTATCTAATGGAGAAAAAATTGAAATTCGCAATATGTTGTATCGAATGCGTGAAAACAATCAACATGTCAGTTTAAATACTTTACTGACCAAAATAAGAGAAAGACAAGTTTCTGAAATTAAGAAGACAAGCCTTTAGAAGATGTTGAGAGATTTAGTATTTTAATTCAAAAAAGAAAATAATAGATTACTTTTATGCGAAAGCAGTAGTGTGGTTCACAAAAGAATTACATTTTTGAGAGAATATACTAGACATGGATATTTGCAAAGGGTGGAATTAAAAGAATTTGGCAAGACGACAGGATAAAATCAATGAAACACACAGAAAGCGAAGGCAAAAGACACATCATTTTTCACACAGGAGGAAAAAAGGCTTTATAGAAAAGGCATATTTGATTTTTTCTTTAAAATAAAAATCTGCTGATTACCATGAAAACATGAATGCAGATATGTTTGTTAAATGGCTTAAGAAGAAACTGTTACCTAGTCTGAGTGAACCATTAGTTATAGTTTTAGATAATGCACCTCGCCATTCGGAGATTTTGAGAAATGGCAACCAAAACAGTCGTGGCACGTGCCGAGCATAAAAAATTGGTTTTTTTTTTTTTTTTTTTTTATTAACATTTAAGATTTTTACAATCTGTTTTGCAGTGAAAACAATAAGTAAAATTTTTTGTCTTTACATGACAGAGAGATGTAAGGTCCAGTGACCAAATCATCACGACACAAATTGGCTTTTTACCGGTAGGATGCGCACATACACTGATACGCGAGCACTAAAAGCGGCACTGATCACAATGGCTGGGTGCTGTTGAAGGCGTAACTCCCACTGCTGTAGGCTCTGTCAGGATAGGTGAGGTAGGTCCAAGGGGTCATGTCGCTTCAATCTCTTCGCTTGTTGGTTGTTGAGAAGATTGTGTGCCAGGGTATTAGGATGCACCCGCAACCTGTTTTGATATTGTTTAGAAGTTTTTTTGCACTCTTCAGAGACTGTTAGTACCTGAAGATCTCTATGTATTGCATCATTCTGGATATACCAAGGTGCATTAGCAATTGTTCTCAGAGTTTTGGATTGGAATCTTTGTATTATCATAATATTAGATTTGCTAGCTGAACCCCAGAGCTGTGAGCCATATGTCCAAATGGGTTTTATTATTGTATTGTATATCAGCAGCTTGTTGTCAATCGATAGGTGAGAGTTTTTTCCCAACATCCAGTAAAGTTTTCTGTATAAAATTCCCAATTGAAGCCTTTTCGTCCATATATGTTTGGTCCAAGTTAGACGTTTGTCAATGTGAATACCTAAGTATTTTACGTCATGCTTTTGGGGCAAAGGATGTCCATTGAGGTTAACTTGTGGACATGTACCTCTTCTTAGAGTGAATGTAATTTGTGTAGATTTTGAGGGGTTTACTCTAATTCTCCAGAGTTTAAGCCATTCATTTGTTTTGTTCAGATGTAGTTGCAGTCTCTCTGATGCTATTATTGGGTTGCTATGAGAGGCCAAGAAAGCAGTATCATCTGCGAATGTTGCAAGCGTTAGGTTATTGCTTATTGGCAAGTCAGCCGTATATATCAGGTACAGAATCGGTCCGAGCACACTACCCTGAGGTACACCAGATAGGATGGGGTAGAGTTTTGTATAGGCTTCACTATATTTTACCAGATATCTCCTTTCTGTAAGGTATGATTGAAGCAGTTTAAAGTAAGGGTAAGGTAAATTTTTCTTTAATTTGTACAGAAGTCCTGTATGCCACACCTTGTCAAAAGCTTGAGAGGCGTCTAAAATGGCTGCAGTACAATATTGCTTGTTCTCGAGACTACTTCTTATTGTTGTGTATAGTCTGTGAACTTGTTCCTATTGTACCATGTTGGTTACGAAAACCGAATTGATGGTCAGGTATGAGACACTTTTCGTCCAATATTGGTTTGATTTTTCGTAGTAGAAGTTTTTCGAAGACCTTAGAGATGACTGGGAGTAGACTAATCGGTCGGTATGAGTTGACATCTTTTGGATCTTTACCAGGTTTTTGAATGAGTATAATCTGTGCCACTTTCCATTGCAGGGGGAAGTAATGCAGACTAAGCATAGCATTAAAGATCATAGTGATTATTCTGTAACAGTCATTGGTTAGTTCCTGGAGGATCTTACCCGTTATGAGGTCGAATCCCGGAGCCTTATTGGGTTGTATCTCATTCTTTATTATCTGTTTTACTTCTTTAATATTAAACTTGGTGATTGGTAGATCCATTTGATACGGAGCCTCAAGAAAAGAATTAAATGGTTCTTCTTGTTCTAATGGCACTACTCTGTTAAATGGACTAAATACTGTAGAAAGATGTTCAGCGAATGTCTCAGATTTTTTTTTTTTTTTTTTTTTTAAATGTAAAAAAAATGGTTAGTTAAAAAGAATATCAATTTTTCGGAATACGCCTTCGAATCAGAGTTACTGGAAAATTCGAAACGTAACGAAAAATCAACAGTTTATATAGCTGACCAAATTGTATCAAGTTATGGACATCAAGTACTAAGGTTACCGCCGTGTCACTGCCAGTTTAATCCCATCGAACACGGGGTATATGTAAAACGTATTATGATAATCACGTTGGATTCAGTGGATACAATTAGGGAAATGTGGCAAGAAGCTCTTAAAACTGCAACTCTAGAAGTATGGGCCAAAACTGTAAATAATGTGAAAAATTAATAGAAGAGTGGTGGATCCCGGAAAATAAAATTGGTGAAATTAATACAGTGATTATAGATTTACATAGCGGTAGTGAATTTAGTGACTATGATGACGATTTATAAATTTAAATAATCAGTAAGTACACTATTATAATGTTATTTTCAAAATAATTGTACAGCAGGTTAACTTTTTATTTATACATTCATTATTAGCCAAATAAACAATAATATTAAAAATTCCATTTGAATTTTTACTCCTCACTTTATAAAAATTAACTCTAACTGATAATACAGGCAAAAATATTCTGAACAAAGTAAGTAATTAAAAAGATTATGGAGAACTCCAGTGCAGTTTATCGTGCCTTTTACTACAACGAAAGATCTTCTGCGAATTCCATTAATCGTTTAGAGGTGTAAGTTGGTTGAATGTACTGTACGAAGGTGCTACGAGAAATTTTAATTAAAACCAAGATCTGGAATCTGTTTTATGGAAACCCAAACTGTAGCTATATGTTCAGACGCCAAAATTATTATTGATTTACCAAATAATCATACGTCTAAGATTTGCTCGTTTCTGAGCTACAGTGTGTAATTTGTAAAATTAAAATAAAGTTTTCGTCAATACATCAACAAAAGTAATTGACGATACGTATTTTATATATTTTCTATTTAAATCAGCCTACAGGTTAAATTGATTTAAATAGATGTTCCTTAGCATGAGCAGCATCGGAGAAATCTCGATTATCAATAAGTATGGTCAATTTGGTTTTTTGTCTGGCCGTCTGGTGATTGCCACGTGACTTTATGAACAGACTTTAAAGTATTCATAACAGTTTGAATGCCCCTCGACTTCTTCGCATTCTTTATTTATATGTTTATTCTTGTCCTCCCTACATGCTTTGTTTATTTCTGTGTTTATCCTAGACAATTCTATTTTTTCCTGCCGTTCTGATGTATGACATATTTGATTCATTTTGGCTCTTGAAGAAATCGCAGCGTTCTGTCTGTTATCCAGTAATTTTTCTTGATGATCTTCTTTTCTATTCTGGTTCTTTTTACAGGGGTTTCTAAGGCATGTCTGAATGCTTTCTATATTTCTCGTTTCAAGGGTTTGCTAGTTGATGTCATTTACCAAAAAATCTAATATTATTTTCTTGTTTAGCGTTATTAAAATATTTATGTTTATGTAGAAAATGGCTAATTTATGACAAAATCAAAAACAAGCGATATTAGACCCATTGTTGTTTGATAAAATATTATTAACTAATAACAGGGAAAATTCCAATGGTTGGTTGTATACCATCTTTTAAGAAATATTATTATTTTTGGCATCTGAACATAGAGTTACAATTTGACACATTATTTATAGATCTCCTCCTTTATAACAAACATACATTTACCTAAATATACCATTTTTTTCAAGAAAAGTAAAATCAAGAAGCTGCAACTTGTGTTAACAGAATAAAAAGTCAAATACTAATTTAGTTAGTTAACACAAATCTTTGACTAGATTATTTTAGTAGAATAATGAAAGCAAATGGCATGGATATAAATAAAAATTTCGGACGACTAAGTCCTTGGATGCTAGGCATGATTATCGCTACAAAACTATACTATATTATGGACTTTACTGCCTAAAACATGACAAAACTGCATACAGATAAACCAGAATAGGATTAGACGTTAACATACTATGCGCAATAGCACATTTGAAATTCGGTCACAGAGCTCTCAGTTGATTGAGAACCGCTTAGCTGTTTATGTGGATAATTTCACTGTAAAAGTGATTCGCGAAGTTGACAAGTTTTTGAGTAAAATCGCAATTTTTAATCATTTTTATTAATAGTGATTTTTAATCTTGTATTATTCTTTTTATATAATAACTGATCAACAATGTAAAGCGAAGTGCAAGCTCGTGAATATTACACTCTATGTTAAAATTCGCTGAACAGGAAGCAGTTCCATATAAACCTATTATTGAATCTAAAACAGTCCAAGAGCGTGGGGCTAGTGTCATAGGTAATTTGACAAATAATATAATAAAAGGAATAGTAAATAATCTGTAATTTTTGGGTTGCATTTTTAGGAGTTTTGTGTGTAGCATCAAAACTATTACAAAGGAAGGCCGCGAAATCAAAGCAGGAAATATATCCAGTTTGTGGACTCCTCCTTCCAACTCATAATAAGAGGTGGAAAGAATCTTCAAAAATAAAGTTACAAACAGATGAAATAGGTTCGTTACGTCGGCAAATTTTTAGTTTTGATATGAACTGAAAAACAAGTACTCACAGTAAATAAACTTCATAAAAGATTTGTTGGTTCATAAAGGACGCGTTTTGAAATTAGGATTTTTGGATTTCGTAAAAAAAACAGTAAATATAATCTAAAACTTTGATGGAAACACATAATATAAGACACCTAGGTTTACAGTACTTAAAACAAATTAAAATATTTATTGTGTTAAATGATGTTCAAACCAAAGTTACAATAGTTGGACCAAATCACCAAAGTTTAATCATTGTGAGTGCAGGGAACGAAGCAGGTTTTATCGGATCTTTTGTGAGATAAAAGTTCCAAATTAGAAGAAAAGTAATCTACCTTCCACCAGTGTCATCGTATTAAACAATGCACGTTATCATATTATTCCCTAGTATAAAACACCAATAAAGTAAATTGATAAATTGGCTAAAAGGTAGATGCAAGTATTTATTTTACTGTTAATATGCTCAGACCATATTTTTTGTATATCATTATAAAATTATAGAAACTCAAATAAGTTAAATTTGCTATTTATTCCATTATTAGAAATAATGGATATGCTGTGTTAAGACTTCCACGATATCATCCAGATTTAAACCCGATAGAGCTTGTTCGGGCAAAAATTATGTTGGAACACAAAATGTTGGTTTTCACTTTTAATTCTATTCAAAAATTGTCGGATAAGGTCTTTGAAATATTTTCCGTAGAAAAGTGGACAAAAACGTAGACAAGTTAAAAATTATTGAGGATTAGTTAATTTCAAATAAGCTATTATTTGATGCTGCCATAGAATATTAATTTAGGTGAAGATTCTGATAGCGAAGATATATTCTCAGACTCAGACACAGACACTGACGACAGCAGTGAGGATTTGTCTATATATATATATATATATATATATATATATATATATATATATATATATATACATATATATATATGTTTTGAGTGATGTAAATGTGAAATGTGTATTTTGTGGAGAAGAAACATGTAAGATAATTTAAAAGTTTACATCGGAAACTTAAAAAAATGTATAACTATTTTGAAGTTAAGCACTTTCAAACTTATGATCTGAAGCTAATGATATTGAAGAATACTATCTTATCATGAAATCTTTTATCTGCCATTTGTACACCGCTGACGCTCAAGGTAAAAAAACAGAGCCAAACTAGTAACAGCACTAAGTGGCAAATTCGGAAACAGCAGTCAAGTCATTCTCCTACACACGCATAACACGTTCTTAAGAGCAATTGTCGAATCGACCAACTGTTTACTTTACAGTTTACTTCAAACACCAGCAAGAAGCGTTACTACCTGACTTGACAATGGCAAGTGCGACATTACCGAAACTTTGTCAAAATAATGATTTTGATCAAAACTAAAATTATTCAACGCAAAGATATATATATATATATATATATATATATATATATATATATATATATATATATATATATATATATATATTGATTTATAGTATCAGCAATCGGTCAGGAAATAAAACTCTATTTGTTCAGTCTCAATATTTCGTCACGATTTTGTGACTTCTTCAGGAGAAAACTGTAAATTTATTAGAATAATTGATTATTATATGTAAAACAAAGTGAATATTTTAATACTTACAACTATAAGAATAAAAATTATCTAAATATATGACATATTTGTTTGATTTTATTTAGGAGTTATGGTAACCGCAATATTTTATAGAGTGAATTCCCATTGTACAATTAAACAATTACTATGACACTATTATCCATATTATAAAGTGAAAAAAGATGAAAGTAATAGTACAGAATTGAGAAAGAATCAGGAACACGATAAATTGATCTATAAAATGTAATTGATGGTATGTAGTCAGTTACTGCAATACTGATATTTAGGAATGTAATATAATTATAGGTACAGTTACTAGAGAATTAATTAATTAATTTCATATTTGACAGCACATATTTTTGTTTTTTTTTGATAAATTCTATAAACAAATATTTGGAACACCAATGGGCAGTCCTATTAGTCCTATTTTAGCAACAATTATCCTAGACCATTTATTAGACCTTGGAATCTCAAAATTGCCGTTTTTACTAGCATTTATTTATAAATTTGTTGATGACATAATATGCAGTGTACCATTCAACCGTATTCAGACAGTACAAACGATATTTAATTCACTCCATCAAAATATTCAATTCACTGTCGAATATGAAAATGAAAATAGTATACCTTTTCTAGATACCAAAGTCATAAGAACTACTGATAACAAAATCATATTAGATTGGTATCAAAAAGATACTGCATCCGGCAGATTTATAAATTATTATTCTAATCATCCTAGAAATAAAAAATTCAACACAATTGTATCTATGAAAAATCGTGTAACGACAATCTGTGATCGGAGTTTCCTAGATATCAATTTAAAGAAACTTTTTGAAATGTTTTTAAACAATGGCTACCCAAAACATATATTAAAAAAACTTATTTATAACACTAACTTTTACAATAGAGCTTTAATAAATAATCCACAACCAGTTTCATATAAAAAAATACCTTTCATAAAAAATTTAACAGACCAAATTGTCCCACTTTTCAAAACATTTCCGAACATTAAATTAATTAAATACAATCCACTTCTAAATTCAAGGTTATTTTCAAAAATAAAAGTTAAAACTCCAAATTCATTAATGAGTAATATAATTTATAGAATAAATTGCAGTCAATGTCAAAGTTGTTATATTGGTCAAAGTCAACAGTGGCTTAAACAACGTGTCACTCAACACAAAAGTGACTGTAATATACGAAAAAACTCTTGTGCCTTAGTGGACCACCACTTGAAGACAGGACATAACTTTGACTTTAATAATGTAAAAATCTTGGAACTAGTTGATAATTATAAAAATCGGCTTTTCCTTGAAATGGTACACATTAATAAAACTCCTGAATCTATCAATTATAAGACAAACACCAATCATTTAAGTAATATCTACTGCAACATACTAAACAATATATAATATGATAGGTCTTAACATTTAAACACAAACTTAGTAATTCTCTAGTAGAGGTACCTATAATTATATTACATTCCTAAATATCAGTATTGCAGTAACTGACTACATACCATCAATTACATTTTATAGATCAATTTATCGTGTTCCTGATTCTTTCTCAATTCTGTACTATTACTTTCATCTTTTTTCACTTTATAATATGGATAATAGTGTCATAGTAATTGTTTATTTTAACCGACTCACTAAAAATTGTACAATGGGAATTCACTCTTTAAAATATTGCGGTTACCATAACTCCTAAATAAAATCAAACAAATATGTCATTTATTTAGATATGCTAAAAAAATTTAAATTTTTATTCTTATAGTTGTAAGTATTAAAATATTCACTTTGTTTTACATATAATAATCAATTATTCTAATAAATTTACAGTTTTCTCCTGAAGAAGTCACAAAATCGTGACGAAATATTGAGACTGAACAAATAGAGTTTTATTTCCTGACCGATTGCTGATACTATAAATCAATATTTAAAACAGTACGGTCGAAAAATAATTTGATATATATATATATATATATATATATATATATATATATATATATATATATATATATATGTAAATACTTTTTTCTTTTTGGGTGTGGTAGTCAATAAAAACAGAGCTTTGCTAAGGCGTACTATTTATTCTGAATCCAAGCTTTCGGTGGTTTTTTGCCACCTTTATCAAGGTCTACAAAGAAAATTACTATGTTGTAACAATTTGAATGGTGCCAAAAAAAGGCTATAAAAAACTATAAAAAACTTACCCGAATGTAAGATTCGTGGCATAAACAACAACGTTAAATAACATGATAATACTGAAGTTGCAACTAAACTTAAAAATGTTACTGTTAAAAAGACACTTTAAAAATTACTAAATACGTTAAAAGTAAAAAACAAAATGAAGGACGACATGTTAAAACAGTCGTCGTTGCAGGCTTGATTTCAGTCACATTTCACGAGCAGAAAGGGAAAGTGGGTGGACAATTATTGTTTAAATAGTTAGGAGAAAATACAAAAAACAACTTTAAAAATAACGTCTTACAAAATACTGTTTATGAATTTTGAGTACTACCAACTGTATTACCAACTTGAAAATAAGCGGGAAATTAAAAATGTTATTTATAACATAAGCAATTGAAAGAAAATAGTATTTAGTAAATAGGTTTAGAAAAAATAATAACTCAAACAAAACAAAACTGAATTAGTAACTGAAGTTTGATCACAAGTATTCAATTAATACTGAAATTTTAAAAAAAGGAAAGAAACAAAGAAAACTCTGAGATGCAAAATAGCTCAGTCAAAAGTCAATATAAAATTGTAAATTTTGCTAAGATTCTGGATCTCAGATCTCTTATTAAGATTGTTATTATCACTCTTGCTGATATGTACCATCTCTAAGAAAGTTCTCTTAAATTTATTTTTCTCTCTGGCTAATATTTTTACATTGTTGAAATCTATCTTATGGTCTAGATCGATAGTATGCTCTGCCAAAGCACAAGTAGGTTTGTTTAATCTACAATCACTCTTATGAGAAATAATACGGCTAGACAGATTCCTTCCAGTTTCACCAATGTACGTGGATGGACATTCAGTACATTGAATGCAATAAACAACATCTGTAGTCTCTAGAGTGGTTAGGGGTTGTTTTATTTTGCTATACAGCTGACGTATGGTTTTGATGTTCTTGTTAGCTATTTTGATATTCTTAAAGTCTTTAAAAATCTTAGTGAGTTCAACGGTTAGTTTTGGAATATATGGAAGGGCATAAAAATACACACTTGTTGGAGCAGAAATATTTTGTGCTGAGGGCACTGATTGTGACATAGTAAGTCTGTTGTTTCTATTAACAAAGGGAACATTAAAAATTAATTTATTAATCAGCCTTAGAGGATATGAATTTTCAACAAAAATATTTCGTAAGAGGTTGAGATGAGAATGCCTACACATATGTTGAGTTCAAACGTAGGCAACAAGTAATTTATAACAATCTTTTTCATAAAATTAAGAGAACCAATATCAATAAATTTAATAAGTTCAGATTAGATAGTTTTGACAGTATTGATTTCAGGGAGGGTTGGTTTAAAAACCTCACAGACTTAGAATTTCCTGTAGAAGTTAAAAAGTTGTTGGCTTTAGGCCCTAAGTTCGCTTTGCTTCCTAACAAAAAAGATTTTAAAGTTTCCTCTTTGTTGGCAGACATCGAAACCATTTTAAGACCAATTGAGAATGTCGATAAGGACATTCTAAGGTCCAAATGCACTAATATAATTACTAACTTTCTCAACAAAGATGAAAAAGACCATTTCTTAAATAAATATTATATCAAATGCAAAACTTTTTTGAAACATCACCCTGAGATTAAGATTGTCCAGAGCGACAAAGGCAATGTCACTGTAGCAATGTACACTAGGGACTATATACAAAAATGTGAAGACTTACCGACACTAAATATTATAAAAAGTTGAACAATAATCCCGTGTGTATTATGCAACAAAAGGCTAATAAACTAGTTTCTGATTTGGTAAAGGAGAATCAAATAGATCAATCAGTTGGTAAAACTTTGAAAATTTACAATGCAATTGCTCCTAGATTTTATGCTCTCCCAAAAATTCATAAACCTACTCTGTCTATGAGACCAATAGTGTCCTCAATAGGTACACCTAATGGCCCCGTAGCAAGTTTTTTAACTAATATTCTCACAGAAACGTACAGTAATAACAATGAGTTTTGCATTCAGGACTCTTTCAGTTTCAGTTCTTTTATTAATAACTTAAAATTACCCACGAACTATAAGCTCGTTAGTTTTGATGTAGTGTCTCTGTTCACTAATTTACCATTACACACAATATTGGTTAGCGTTGAGAAACACTGGGACGACATATCAATGCACATAACCCTTAACTTAGCTAATATCAAAAAACTCATTTCTTTTGTTTTTGACTCTAATGTGTTTATTTTTAATGGCTGTTACTACAAACAAGTCTTTGGTACTCCAATGGGTTCCACTATTTCACCAATACTGTGCAATTATGTCTTAGATGACTTGATTGAAGATTGTTTGCAACAAATCAATTTTGAAATACCGTTCATAAAGAGATATGTGGATGACTTAATCTTGGCACTACCTGCAGACTCCATACATTCTACGTTAAATGTGTTCAACCAACAAAACCCACACTTGCAATTCGCGTGCGAGGAGGAGCGGGAGGGATCTTTGCCTTTCCTTGACATGAGACTGCATAGATGTGAGGATAATGTTGTGAAAACACAATGGTATAGAAAACCCATATGTAGCAATAGATTCATAAGTTACCACTCTTACCATCCTCCTAGGATGAAAACTAATTTAGTCCTAGCGATGAAAGAAGGTGTCAAAAGGTTATCTCATCCGGATTATCTCCAACATGATCTCAACCTCTTACGTAATATTTTTGTTGAAAATTCATATCCTCTAAGACTGATTAATAAATTAATTTTTAATGTTCTCTTTGTTAATAGAAACAACAGACTTACTATGTCACAATCAGTGCCCTCAGCACAAAATATTTCTGCTCCAACAAGTGTGTATTTTTATGCCCTTCCATATATTCCAAAACTAACCGTTGAACTCACTAAGATTTTTAAAGACTTTAAGAATATCAAAATAGCTAACAAGAACATCAAAACCATACGTCAGCTGTATAGCAAAATAAAACAACCCCTAACCACTCTAGAGACTACAGATGTTGTTTATTGCATTCAATGTACTGAATGTCCATCCACGTACATTGGTGAAACTGGAAGGAATCTGTCTAGCCGTATTATTTCTCATAAGAGTGATTGTAGATTAAACAAACCTACTTGTGCTTTGGCAGAGCATACCATCGATCTAGACCATAAGATAGATTTCAACAATGTAAAAATATTAGCCAGAGAGAAAAATAAATTTAAGAGAACTTTCTTAGAGATGGTACATATCAGCAAGAGTGATAATAACAATCTTAATAAGAGATCTGAGATCCAGAATCTTAGCAAAATTTACAATTTTATATTGACTTTTGACTGAGCTATTTTGCATCTCAGAGTTTTCTTTGTTTCGTCCCTTTTTTTTTAAATTTCAGTATTAATTGAATACTTGTGGTTAAACTTCAGTTACTAATTCAGTTTTGTTTTGTTTGAGTTATTATTTTTTCTAAACCTATTTACTAAATACTATTTTCTTTCAATTGCTTATGTTATAAATAACATTTTTAATTTCCCGCTTATTTTCAAGTTGGTAATACAGTTGGTAGTACTCAAAATTCATAAACAGTATTTTGTGAGACGTTATTTTCAAAGTTGTTTTTTGTATTTTCTCCTAACTATTTAAACAATAATTGTCCAACCACTTTCTCTTTCTGCTCGTGAAATGTGACTGAAATCAAGCCTGCAACGACGACTGTTTTAACATGTCGTCCTTCATTTTGTTTTTAACTTTTAACGTATTTAGTAATTTTTAAAGTGTTTTTTTAACAGTAACATTTTTAAGTTTAGTTGCAACTTCAGTATTATCATGTTATTTAACGTTGTTGTTTATGCCACGAATCTTACATTCGGGTAAGTTTTTTATAGTTTTTTATAGCCTTTTTTTGGCACCATTCAAATTGTTACAACATAGTAATTTTCTTTGTAGACCTTGATAAAGGTGGCAAAAAACCACCGAAAGCTTGGATTCAGAATAAATAGTACGCCTTAGCAAAGCTCTGTTTTTATTGACTACCACACCCAAAAAGAAAAAAGTATTTACATATATTTTTCCAAACTAGTCAAAAAACTTTGGACTACTTTTTCTTATATATATATATATATATATATATATATATATATATATATATATATATATATATATATATATATATATATATATATATATATATATATATATATATATATATATATTATCAACGCGGTTCTTCCCGAGAACTCAGTAATTTTCATATATATATATATATATATATATATATATATAGCAACATACAGTACGGTTGCGTTAATCGGAACCCGAGGTCGTCAGAACGACACGGTAGTCCGAACGGGCTCGCGCGACTCCTCCATGCCTCCCCCACGATTAAATCGACATGAATCAAAATGACGAACATCGGTTTTTACTTCCCTTGCCCACCTACATATTATTTAGTTGTGTTAGTGCTTTCATAACACGATGGCTTCACGTAAAGTCATAACTGACTATCGAACAAAAGACCAAAATTCTTAAGTTGATACAGTGAGGAACTAGCTACCGTTTCATTTCAAAACAGTTCGGTATTGGCAAATCTACCATTACGGACATTAAGAAGAACAAAGAGAAGATCGAAAAGTTCGTCAGCGAAACGGAAAGCGGTCCAGGGAAGAGGCAAACCATCAAACCCCCCAAATATCCGAAGGTAGAAAGTGCGTTGTTCATGTGGTTAATACAACAGCGGAGAAAGCATGTTTCGGTGAGTGGTGAAATGTTGTGTGAAAAAGCCCGTCATTTCCATCGTGAAATGTCACCAAATCACCAAGCTTTTAACGCATGTAAGGGGTGGTTGGACAACTTCAAACGACGTTTGAAGGTGAGATTACTGGTAAAAATTGCTGGTGAGAAATTTTCGAGTAATGCCGACGGCATCGAAACTGAATTCCTCCCCGATGTTCGACGTTATCGCGCACGTGTAAACAGCCCTCAGGAGGCAGTGTTGCTGCTGGACAACTGTGCTGGTCATCCATCTGCTAATGAACTTCGTAGTGAAGATGGTAAAATTTTTGCCATGTTCTTACGATCCAACACGACAGCTATGATTCAAAAAATGGACCAGAATGTCATCCAGAATACAAAACTGCGCGATCGACAAGCTTTACTCTTTAAAATTCTTGCTGACGAGCAAATTGGAACGGTTCTGGTAGTAACTTTAAAGAAATTACTCTGAAGGACGTCTTTTTCAATTTGGAAAATCGTTGGTCATCCATTTCATAACATTTGATTCAACTTTCTTATAAAAACTTGAGTCCAAACTTAGTGGCTCTTAACGACTCTTCATCCAACGAAAAAAACATCATTTTAAATCCCCTTACAACACGGCAATAATTACTGAATCTGAGGTTTGAGAATAGGCATCAGGTGGCTGTGACAAAGAAATTGACACCCCAGAAATTCTCACGGATGAAAAAATTATAAGCCCATTCAAAATGAATAATCGGAAGAGGAGGATGTCGATGATGAACCACCTGCTTCAAAAACGTACGTTTACTGCTGAAGCTATTAAAGCCCTGAATACGACCATCAATTGGGCAGAAGACAACCTCAACAGTAGCGAAGAGATTATGATGCTGAGGCGTATAAGAAACAGAGCGTTTGATCAGCGCGTCGAGACTGGCGTCCACAAAAAAACTACTTGTCCAATTAATATCTCTCGGTTATCAGAAAGACATAGCGCGTAGATACTATGAGTGCCTCACGCGCT
This sequence comes from Diabrotica undecimpunctata, assembly GCF_040954645.1. NCBI lineage: Eukaryota > Metazoa > Arthropoda > Insecta > Coleoptera > Chrysomelidae > Diabrotica > Diabrotica undecimpunctata. The sequence goes on along the minus strand of NC_092809.1, from coordinate 92,836,514 downwards.
TGAATATTTCCATGTGACTGTTTTTTTTTTACATTTTTGAAAATTTGTATACGCTTACCTCCCCACTAACATTGCAAACTTAACATAAACTTCTTTTGTTTTAGGACCTAATCTTCATATTCCAATAGGTCCCCATGACACTTTAGTAACTGCAAATTTAGCATTCCAAGCTCTCCTGCTATAAAGACGAGTCGGGACTTCTTGTTTAGATTATTTCTATAGTGTAAAGAATTTATATTAAGTACTTAAACATTTAGAAAAATTTTACGATATAAATATTTTAAGAATATTGAAAAAAGACGGGAATAATTACAGACTAGTCAAAACAGCTTGTTTAGATTATTTCTTTAGTATAAGAATTGATAGTAACCGAAAATTGTTAACTGCAACTCGTTATAAACAATGATTCATGTAAACAATATTTATTTAAACTGTGGCAACCCATAAAAAAGCCCCAAATGATTCCAAATTCCTTCACTGGTTTGCACGCAGCTCACGTCTATTGCTATTCTGGTCGTAGTGTAATGAAACAAACCCAAATAAACTAATATACTTAAAAGTAAAAGAGGAAAAAGTTTGGTTGGCAAAAATACTAATTATTCTAGTTTAAAAGGCCATAGCATTTCAATAGCCGCGTTCGGTCTGATAATTTTCACTTCCTGCGATATTAGTTGCCTGCCTTTTAGGTCTTTAATTGTTGCTTGGTGATTATGATTGTTAATAATTTGCACGGTCTTTCCATAGGTATAGATAGTTCCGTTACATTTGCTTTTTTTGTAGTTTGAGCACGTCCATCTGGTCTTTTCTTTTTTCTTCATTTGCATTTTGTACTCGTAAGAATCTACGATTATTTTTGGGTGTTTGTAACCTCTTCCTATGTAAATTATATCTAAAACAAATTAACGTTATTAACTATGAAAAATATCAAAACCAAATTATATTAAACCCAAAAAAATTTATCCAAATTATATTAAACTATAACACAAAATATTTAAAAAGGGATAAGAAGTTCGAAGAATACGCGCTTAAAATTGAGCTCTGCAAATTAATTTAGAAGACTAGTGTAATACTAAAAAATATTTCATTAATTAATGATCCAGTAGTCTAATATCTAACAATAAACACAGAGACTGTAAGTTACTTTAATCATAACAGTTTTTATTATTATTGAATATATCGGAATATAAGCAGATAACCTACAAAAACTAGAACAGGTAAATTCGTTCTACTACAGACTACGGAAGTTTTACTAAAAATGAATAGTTCTATTCAATATGAAATTTCTACTAGTAATAATACACCAAATCAATTAAATCGATCACGTATATATTCTTCCGTTAATCAATCAATCACTACACACCAATATATTTCCATCAAGAAAACAAACAACTATATTCGATGCAATTTAAAATACCAAACTAGAAGATTACCTTTCCGCTTTTAGGCTTCTGAGATAACCAACCCACAATATTTTCTGTTCAAGATTATTAAATAACAGAGTACGTATACATTTAACAAACAAATAACTAGTTAAGGATTTTATAAACAAAAATGAAAAAACTAAAATAAACCAACAACTCTTATAGGCTCGTATACTAGTTAGTCCCAGTCAGCGATTAGTATTGTCCAATGTCTGCCTCTTAATCCCATACTCAGTCCTAATATCCGAATTAAACTCACATGGATCAAATCTTCTGTCACCTTTAACTTTCCTAAGAATAGGCACGTTAATACCACAATTCCAGCATATTTTGAGCTTCGGACGCCAAACCTATATATCTCCACTAAATAAAGAGACCCTACCTTATATTAGGATTTACCTCTTAGTAAATAATTAAGCTTACCAAACATGTAAGTAAACCAACCACTTAATAAAAAACTGCCCAATGTTTACTGCGATTACAACACATAATTCAACATTAAATAATCCATTTCCAAACATAGACTCAAATAAAAACACAATTAATCTACCAATTCAAAAAACCCAAAAAACATTCATCAACAACAATCAAAAGAAGAAAGCATGCAACAAATAACCCAACCCAACAGCAAACACCATAGATACATTTAAACAAAGAAGATTCACAGACAACAAACGACCTAAAAATAGATCAAGAAAATGAGGCAATGCATATAAACACAGCCCAAACACAAAACAACAAAACAAAAGCACAATATCCCAAATCCCCCATCAGCTACTATATCTATAGAGGAACCTACTATCATAAAACCAAAAAATAAAGAGAAAAAAGTCAAATCAGATCAAAATATCAAAACAAAAAAAAACACTAGAAGAAATTCTATGTTGCACTAAAACATTATTTGATAACCCTAACTCCAAGTACCCTGTAACTTACGAACAGTTGTTACTAGCCCTGTTGTGAGGGCTTACTAGACCCGTTGAATATCGCCAAAATATATACAGAAAAAAACAGAAGAGGCCATAGATCTATTAACTAAAATATACTATATACTATACCTAAAGGACCGAAAAATTAAAGTCAAATGCACTGGAATAAGAGAAAAAAATATTCAAGAAAATCAACTCAGACCTTGAAACAGACTTAGATAGCGAAGCATCTACAGAAACTTTCTATCATTTTCGACTCTCTAATTCAATGGAACATAAATGGGTATTATACTCAATTAGAAATGATAAAATTACTAATTTCAACTTGAACTTAAAGAACTTTAATTGTTTTTTAGAAGTCGAGAAAATGCGAGAATTGCTAGCGAAAGGGTAGCAATTAACATAAAAGATAACTTTGATGCTAAACCAACAAAACTCACAACAACCATCGATGCAATTGGAATTAGAGTCACAGACACAATTACTTTTTCCATTTGCAATATTTACATTCCCCCAATAAAGAACCATTCACCAGTGAACCATAAAGATAAAAGTGATAAAAAGAACCAGTGTGTGATCTCTTCTTTCTCTTCTTGATACTTTCTATAATCTCAGTAGTCTTGCTGAAACGTTCTGGTATCCCTGTAGCTTTTACCATTTAGGGCTACGTAGTTAATTTCCTTCATGGCATAGGCTTCATTGTTTATGTAGTCCTCTTGTTGATTATCACATATATTGCAAAAGTCTTCCGTTAGATGATCCCTAGAGTCATTGAATAGCTCTCGGGAATTTGTTGGTGGACAAAAAACGCAAATGTAGGCATATAAATCGCAAAGCTTGGCTGGTATTGCAAATAAAACGGCGTCTTTATACTTGACCACCACATCCTGTCATCCAAGAGCGGTCCAAACGCAGCGGTAGGCATTTTTAAAGGTGGCGTGTTTCATTCCATTGCTCTTCCTCAATTCTTGAAAACTTTGGGTGTCCTTAACGTTTAAAAAAAGAAGTTGCAAGAGTTAGCGTTAATGCTCAGATGGACGTTTCTGCTCATACGTCCAATCACCCTTTGTCCTCCACGTTGGCTCTTGATCTATCTTCCTTGTTTGAACACGTAGTGTTCGGGAATCTCCCGATAAAATAAATTTGTTGTAGAAAGCTGCCTTTGCAGATCTGTCGATCTAATGGTTGCATGGGACTGATGATGCATGGGAAATGCCAGAATCTTCCACGCTGAGTCCGGTGCGCTCACGAACCGACTATCCACAAATATTGAAGACTCGTCCCGGTTTACCTCACGGATTTTCACATTTGCTGCCTCATGACCCTTGTAAACGTACTTGAATATCTACTTTACATTCTTCACTGATGCACAAACTTTAACATTATTGTGACAATTATATTTCTTCAAAAGGTAGGGGTTGTAGGAAACTACCCAAGAGTTGTTCACTCTATGACCTCTCCTCTCATACTGTGGACCATGACAACGTCGGTACACAGGATATTCATCGAAGTTTCCTATGTGGCTTTAGAAACGGGCTTTGAGAATCTTTTGCTGCATTGGTTATTCTCCATGCAAGGGGAGCAAGGGTTAGCTTCTCCACATGGTCCGTTAATTATATGGGGCAACACCATTTCGACGATTTAAATAAACTGCTTATGATCCAGGATTTCTTCACATACGAACCAATCAATATCCTCTTCGTTCCTCAACTTTGAATCAGCGTCAAGAATAAGCAGGATATCGACTACTATCTACTTTTATACCTCTTATAACTAAAGACAATTTAAAAAAAAAAGTACTCTACGAAATCAGAAAATAAAACATCTTTCTAAAAAATATATTACAACTACCAATCTTATAACGCAACGTAAATAACTGTTTCAAAACAAAATATAATTAGTTTCAAAAGACTTTCAATAAATGTTTTTCAAAATTTAATAAATTACTATAGAATTTAAAATGAATTGCCGATATTATTCCTTCACTAACCAAATTTATGTTACCATTTTTTTGTTTTTCATCAATTGCAAGTATTTTGCGGTAAGCTGGAATTAGAAGAGTGATCACGCTGTTTTTACTCCCATTGATTCTGTTCTTCACCTCCTCCCAAATGAACGATACTTACGATGTTTTGGTGTCATGCTCTTTCATTAATTTAATCATTCAAATACCCGTCAAGGGTAAAGTTACTTGGGAGTCCTCAGGGATTTTATGTTGAAGAAGTCGTTATGGTTTAACTCACTGGTATCGTTTTACACTTGATAAGGTATGCCAATTTGTTTGTCAATTTTCATTGCATACTGGAACGGTAAGTAGATTGGTCCGCTACGAAGAGATCTTTTCATCTCTTGTTCTATGGTTTAAGCTGCTGAGAGCTGCCTCTCCCTCGTTTTGGGTCTTCTTCTTCACTGTCAACCATTTTCCATCCACTCCTGAATGTAGGTCTCTCCCAATTGCTTCCATCTTTCTCTATCTTGCGCCAATCTAATCCACTGTTTACCTGCCACTGTTCCATTCCTGTCACTGTTTCACTCGTTTTGGGTATGATCTTTAATCAGAAATTTATGCGTAATTGTTTGCCAACGTTCTTCTTCTAAATGTGCCTATCTTCTAGAGATGTTGGCGACCACATTAACCCATCTTATTCTATTCCCAACAGCTCGAAGCAGATCAGTTGACGTTAAACCAGTCCACTTCCTAAGATTAACCAGCCAGGATATACGTCTACATCCAGGGCCTCTCTTACCGTCAATCTTGCCTTGTAGAATCAACTGTAGAAGTCGGTATTTATTATTACGCATGTTGTGGCCGAAGTAATCCAATTTTTTGTTCTTTACAGTGTTAATAATTTCTTTGTAGAAATTTCTTTTCTTGGCATCTGGAGAATAGTTATGTTACGTGTTTGGTGTATATATGAGAACATACGTCGGTAACACCACATTTCAAACACCTCTAATCGTTTTATGGCATCTTCTGTAAGGCTCCAGCTTTCTACTCCATAGATGAGGACACTAAAGACGTAACAACTAAGAATTCTTATGCGTATATTGATACTTAAAGATAAGCTGGAGAGAATCTTCCTAATGCTGTCTTCTAAAGAGCTTCTGACTTTTTCAATACGAGTTTTTATCTCGTAGCTGTGATTCCAATTATCCTTAATATTGCCAACGTTGTAACCGCATATTTATACATGACCATCTAGTTGCTTTTTTGCTGTCCGCAACAGTTGTCGCTGTCAAAGGTCAACCGAACTGTCAGCTTTGTCATTTAAGTAACACAAATATTTGAACACACAGCTTGCAATTTCTGTGACCTTTCTTTTTCCTTCTGATTCATCCTAGGTGTAGCAGTGCATAATTTTGTCGCCCTTTTCTTGCCTGGACAATTCTTTTTCTAAAATATGATTTTCATGTTCCACACCATTATTTTTGATATTATTGCAAATTAGACAAACTTAGAATTGCTTTCTATTGGGTTTGTGGAAACTTATGTTGTATGAATAAAAATAGCTCTGTATTGGCTGTAGCTAACTCCTGGGAGGTTTTTCTCCTTCCTTTCTTCTATATAATTTCTGTGAAGTTCAGCAATGGATTTGTCACCATCAATATACTCCCTTGAACTTTCAGACCTACAATGCTGGCTCGGAATCCTTGGAATATTTTCTACGTGAACCTTTGCAATATTCACGAGTTCTTCCTCTATCTTCTGATCGCGTCCGTGCTTGCCTCTCATTTCTACACTCAGCTCACCTGTTTTTATGTCTATTTTTCGAATGTTGTACGGACTGCTCTGTCGGAGAGGTCAAAGGTACTTTTAAAAAAAATTTTGCAGACACGAATTTTCCCCCCCTATTTCATTAATGAGTATGCTTGATTGGCAGCTCTTTCCCTTTTACTACTTAATGTAACTCTGATACTTTGGAACGACCACTTGTGTGCTATCTTTTATAAACTCTCTTAAGAGTTCCTCAAGTATTAGACTTATATTCCTCTCCGCAATTTCTCATCTTCTTTGCTAAAGCTCTTTTATTGAATGGACCTCTTTTTCTCGTTTTGTGGCAGCAGCCGATTCGTTTGAAGTTTGTACTTTAATCGCAGTTCCTTCATTCATACAGTCACTATCGCTTTCGAATCCAGAAGACAATTTATTAACGGGATCGAACTCATCGTCATCTGAATACATAAATGAGTCTTTCTATTCATGGTGAGTGGGCTCTGTACTAACATTTTGGTACACAGTGTACATTTCAGTCTCTAAAAATTGATCCGTCATAGTATCGTAGACCAAATCAGTCTCCGGATTTTCCCATTTAATTAACTCTTTGGAAACTTCACATGGAATGGTGGTAGATGGTACATAATATCAGTGTTGGCCGGTGCAATAACTTGACAGCCTAAAAAATAGTTAAATGATGAAACAAGATATTCATGCATTATACAATGTAGCATCAATATTTATTTAATTCACTAGTTGATTTGTTTATAACGATAAAATCCTGGAGTAACCAGCAAAACTGTAAATGAAATTGTCCTACAGTTTATCCTATATCCTATATAGCACCCAAGCTAAAATAATTCTTCAATAACAGAGTTTTGATTTTTTATATCAATAAAGCACTAAAAACTTTGTTTTGATAACTTCCACAAAATTTAAAATCTTATCTCTACATCTGTTTCGGCAGAGTGCCTTTCTCAAGCACTTGAGACGAAGTAGCGACGAAGGATCCAATCAATAGCCATATACAGTCACTCCACTCAATTTTTTCTGGCTTCCTCATATTTTAGGCTAGGACGACAACAAAATTATATTTTAGCCTGTTGTACAACTTTCATGACAAATAAGTCACTTTTGGAGCATCGTTAAACTTTGGCATAGTCATCTTATGAAATCAATCTACGTACAAAAACCAGCGTAACTCTAGTTTAGAAATTCATTTGTTGGGAAAACTCGAGTAGTGTATTATATTTTTTAGCGATCACCAATTTCGCAGCCAGTATTTTATGGTCAACAAACTTTCAAAAGAATTAAAAATTAAATTTTTCAAATAATAAACTTCTTGCATGAAAGGGAGAGTCTTTTTACCTCCAAATAAATATTGTCCTTTCTGACAGATAGTTATTTGGATAATAGACACTAAAACATATTATATACGGTTAAATCAAACATCTTCAACTTTAGAAAGTTCAATAATGTCCTCATTAACTTCATTTAGCAATTCATCTACAAAATTTTCTTCATTTTGATCTCTCGATAGGTTATAGAATGTTGCTATAGATGAACTTTACAGCTACTTCCATTGGATAAAATAGTACTTAAACTTTCCATACATAAAAAATTCTGTTAAATATCTGGTTTTAATATGGAATTAAGAATGTCCAAGTAAGTAACAACTCATTTCTATTATATCTATTTAATCTTCTTATCAAGAATACCGAATTATTTATACCTATATATTTTTCATTTTGAAATCCTATACTGTTATTATTTCATCAATAGCACCAGTATCTCTTGGAAAACGTCAATTAATCCATTTTTTTAATTATCAAAATTATGAAAACATTGAATGCCTAAACTAAGTGAAGAAAATGGGGTTAAATACCTACTTTTATAATATTTTATTAACAACTATGTACAATATATTATTAGAATATACACTACTGCCCAAAATTAGCGCACCATCCTAAATGTACCATAAGTTTGAAGCTATTTTTCTTTGGAACGAATGATTGAATTTTGATGATGTTTTTTTCATATTATAGGTCTATTTCTAGTAAATCAATGCATTAATGTTTTCTAAAAAATATCAACGTTTTACCCGTATACGAGGTGTCAAAATAAAGTTGTGTTTTTTTGATCGTTTTTGCAACACTCTGTGGAATTTATTAGAAAAAAACGCTACATCTTTTCTTACCATAACTTCTATGTCGTCAAGAGAGACAGATGGTGGTTGTCAGCTCCTGAGTTGACGATCAATAATATCCCACAAATTCTCTATGGGATTGAGATCAGGGCTACAGGGTGGCCAGTTCATGGTTTGTATTCCAACCTCGTCCAAATATTCATGGACCACACGTGCAACATGTGGTCGGGCGTTATCATACATTAAAAGAAAATATTATTTCCTATGTAAATAGCAAATGGCATAATTAGGCCTCCGGTAAGTGCTGGGTGGATTGAGTAACTCAGTAAATGCCGAGGCCGGTCCCAAGCCCGGATAAAGGAGGAGGGTTGAGTTAGTTGAGAACTTAAAGAAAACTGTGGAATCTTTATACTAGGAGATTTAAACGGCAGAGTAGGAAGAGAAGAAAATAACAGAGTCGTAGGAAGATATGGGAAACAAATAACCAACGACAACGGAATGCGTCTTAGAGATTTTTGTGAAACGATGTCTTTCAAAATTTTAAATGGATTTTTTCAACATAGAGACACCCACAAATTTACATGGATACAACCAACTAGGAATCTGCGCTCGATAATCGACTATATAATCCAACGTCAAACTTATAGAAAAGGGACAAGAAGTAACATCCCCTAAATATAACTAAGAAAGCTTAAAAGAAGATAAAACGAAATTTCTTTACAAATTATGACTGGCCACAAAATTACAAAATGTGGATCGAGAAAATATATCAGCGGAAGAATTATACCAGCAACTTAAAAAATGCATTCATGAGGCTGCAAGTGAAGTTTTGGGGTATAAAGACAAACATGAAACAAAAAATCAAGAATGGTGGTCGGAGAATATGCAAACGTTAGTAAACAAGAAGAAAACTGAAATAGATGTCAACGAGAAAAGAGGAATATTACAAGATATATAAAAAATTTAATCGAGATGTAAAAAGAGAAGTGGTGAAAAGTAAAAATGAGATGTGGGATCGAAGATGTGCAGAGGTGGATAGGTATATGGGTGGAACAAGAGTTGGGCGTGGAACAAGCGTGGAAGGTGATAAAGTTTCTGTGGATGAAAGGAAAGGAAAAACCTAACTTACAGTTAATATATCTGAAACAGTGGAAACACCATTATGAGGTCTTACTGACAGAGGATAGATGTAAATTCCAAGAGATCGAAATGGAAGAAATATCCGAACATACACAAATAATTGAGATAACAACCGGAGAGTTAAGCGATGCCCTCAAAAGATCTAAAAACGGTAAAGCAGCAGGACCTGGAGACATCCCAATTGACTTGGTAAAGTATGGGCCAAAAATATTACATGAGATGTTGGTTCAACTATTTAACAAATGCTTAAAAGTACAAAATATTCCTGATGATTGGAATTTTGGATACATCAGCTCAATATTCAAGAAAGGGGATAAACGCAAATCCTCTAATTATAGGAGAATAACTGTTATCAACTCATTGGGGAGGTTATACGGTCTAATAATAAAAGAAAGAATAGAATCAGAATACGAAGACATCAGAATAAGAAGAACAAAATGGATTTCGTGCAGGAAGATCGTGCCCTGATGGTATATTCGTTCTGCAGCAGGTAATCGAAAAACGGAAGGCACCTTTGAAAAAACTGTTTCAAACATTGACGAAAGTAGGTCTCAGTAGAGAGTATCTGAATGCTATCGCAAATATATACAAAAATGCAAGAAGTGTCGTTAACGAAGGAAACTTAGAAGATACAGAGTTAGAAATTAGAAACATAAAAACATGCAATAAATATAAATATCTCGGATCTATAATATCTAAAGAAGGCACTACCAAATAAGACATCGAAAACAGAACGCAACAGGGAAAAAAAGCGGTAAACATTCTAAACTCTCTACTAGGATTTAAGATATTAGACAAGAAACGAAATTGAGAATCTATCGAACCTTGGTAGAGCCTATTATGACTTATGGGGCAGAAGTATGGCAGATCACAAAAAAAGATAGAAAAAGAATAGAAGTAGTAGAAATTTACTTTCTAAGGAGAGCGTGTGGTGTATCCAAAAAAGATCATATCAGGAATGAAGATATTAAAAGGAGGACAAATACTGTATATTCCAGTGTAGACAGAATTGAAAGGAGACAACTAGAGTGGTATAGTTACGTGAAGCGAATGAATAAAGATGGATGGCCAAAGAAAGTTTTAAATTACATACCACAACAAAGAAGAAGGGGAAGGCTCTCAGTTGCCTGGGAAGAAAATTTACGGCATATAATGAGAGATAGAGCCATCAAAGAAGACAAATGGGTGGCAGAAAACGATGTAGGAACCTCGCTTATATATATATATATATATATATATATATATATATATATATATATATATATATATATATATTGTTATGTTTCTTCTTTCCCAACCAAAGAAAAATAAATAAAAATATCCATCGGAATAAAATTTTAAGATATCATTATAAACAAAAATGTATATATTAATTTAAGATAAGATTTAGTGTAGATAAGAATAGAAATTTGTTTGGCAAACGACCTTTTTCCGTTTCAAACAAAATTATCAAAAAACCTTTGTTTAGAATTAAAAGACATTCTACCTGTAAGTTAATCTTTTCATTGTTTGTATAGTCGAGTATTAAAGGACCATATTCTAATCTTTTGAAATATGTATAAATGATGTATTGAAAAAAACCAATTTTAAAGTAAGGTATTTAGTTTTTTCTCTGAAACCGAAATTAGGCTTTTCCAAAATCATGGTAAACACAATTTGAGCTTTTGATTGGACGGTCGTTTTTAAATGGGAATTTGTGAGTCGATCATGAGACAGGAGAAGTTAGTCATATTTTGGTCATCGAAAGGAAACAGTCGTCTGTCTCAATATAGGGTGTGGTTCGTGAGTTTGGATACCGGCGTAACGAAAAGAAGTGAATAGTTTGAAGAAGGAGATAACAAGTAGATTAAAAGAGGTCCTTGTATCTACCGTGGGCATTTTATAAAGTATATGTGAAAGTATTCTTACGGCATCAAGTTGACAAAAGGAGGTCCTGGTGTCATAAATAAGTAGCTGAGTTTGGAGAAGTGAAGCAGGTGTTTTTTGTGTAGTCTGCAGGAGGTTTGCAGAGACGTTAAGAAAGAGCCGAGGTGCCAAACAGGAGAAATCACATCGTTTAGGAGACTGGACTTTTCTGGGTATGTTCCAACATACAACTCAAGAAGAAAATAAGCTGTAAGTGTTTGTACAATTAAATTTTATATCTGTGAAGGATCGGTTTGACATCATGGTCATTAGCATTCAAATTTAAGAACTGAGGTTTTGTTAGGCTAATCAAAAGTTTAAAGTTTTGTTGTTTCTGGTTTCCAGTAAAGAAAATTTTAAGTAAAATTGGTTTTCACGTAATATAAATGTATGTAGCTTTATAATCTTATTATTATAAAAATTGATTTATTTTCTTGTATGCTGATTGATAAGATAACGACAGAATTTAATAATTGTTTTATTCGTTCATATAAAATAAAGAAACGTAAATCTTTGTAATATAATATATTTGTATTCTTATCCTTTTTCTCTATCCCGATAAAAGACAACTAGAAAATCTTTTGAATCCATCGAACACAGATAATATAAGGATTATTTTACTTTTGATAACAAATAAGTTATAATTCTTTTTTTATTGGCTCAATAAACTAAGTTTGAACTCAAAATAAACAATCATAACAATATATATATATATATATATATATATATATATATATGTATATATATATATATATATATGTATATATATATATATATATATATATATATATATATGTATATATATATATATATATATATATATATATATATGTATATATATATATATATATATATATATATATATATATATATATATATATATATATATATGTCTCCTGTATAAAACGCTCTGAAGGATTAGTTTGAGGATGTCTGATACTGACAAAATTTGTCCCTATTCGCCTGTCCCTTGAAACGATCACTCCGGAAATAAGTCGCATTGTCTAAGAGAATTATTTTTGGTGTTCCTATGGTGGCTATGAAATTGTCAATCTTTCTCATTATTTCTTCCCCTTTTGTCGTACGGCAACTGTATAATTTTACATATTTGGAAAATATATCGACCATGACCAAAATATGTTTATTCCTTTGCGTGGTCATAATCAGATCACTTAACATATCTATCGCTACAATATCCAATTTTTGACGGGATACAATATTCTTTGCAATATTTTCATTTCTGCTTTTATATTTTTGACGTATTTTTGTTGAAGGATTATTTTACTTTTGATAACAAACAAGTTATATAAATTTTTATTGGCTCAATAAACTAAGATTAAAGTCAAAATAAACAATCTTAACAATATATATATATATATATATATATATATATATATATATATATATATATATATATATATATATATATATATATATATATATAGCAAATGGAACTACATGGTTAAACAATTTGTTTAAAAATGCCAACATTTTGAATAAACATGTTAACTCCCTACATGTTGATGCGTCTTTGAATGTTTATAAACTTAAATTCGCAGTAGTTTTGCAAACCTCTTTTCAATATTTAACATTAACTTTTTAATTCATGTAAATCCAGTAGTTCACAAATAATAACATTGTGGATAAAAGTTTCTGGCATTAACAATTTCAATTCAATTTTGCAATAACTATGAAGTGAAACTGCTTGAAATTTTCAAAAATTCAAATTTACAAAAACCCTTCCATAGCGTCACTTTTTCATGTACCTAACAATTTATAGGTCTTTACGTTTAGTAATTAAAATGAAATAGCGATCTTATATTGTTATATTATATTGTTTATAAGTAAAAAATTACGTTTAATCTTTTGTATATTTTGTTTATTACATATTGTTATCACCAAATTTATCAAAATCAGTTATTGAAAATCTGTATCAAAGAGTGTCACGAAAAAGGCATTTTTTGCTAATTCCTCTGGTCTCTTATAGTGGTCATTATTCTTGTTATCTATATGATTATCAGTACGGGGATTAAATAATATAAGAATTAAAATTTTCCCTTTTTATTGGTTCAATTATATTTTTTAGGTCAAACCATTGCTATATCATTCAAAACCAAAAACTTTACTCTAATTCTCTAATTATAAAAACCTTTTGAGGTGTACAGGTTTCCTCAACGTAATCTTTCGTAATCTCTGGAGTATGATTGTGATCATACCGAATCATAACAGTTTTTCCATACGTATAAATAACCGATTTACATTTGCTTCGTCGGTAGTTTATACAGGTCCATCTAGTTTTGTCCGGAAGTTTTCGTTGTATCTTATATTCGTAAAAATCCACAATAAGCTTTGGATATTTTATTCCCTTTTTTATATAAATTATACCTTCTTCTTGATGGAACTGGTTAGACACACTGGATTTTGGCAAAAAGATTGTACCTGAAAATCATCAACTTTAATCAACGTTAAATAAAGCTTGAAGTCTTTTTTTTTATTTCTGATTACCAGCATCATTCCCACAAGAACATATATTAAATATAAAAACCTTCCGATATCTATTTGTTCATTGAGAGCTAATGCTGATAATTGTAAGGATTTTAAGTAAATTGCATGAGTGCACTCTTCTTCTTCTTAAGTATCCCACAATAATTAGTGAACTCATGAAATCTTAAAAACTTTATTCTACTTTTTTTAAATTTCATTAGTAATTTATAACAATTATTTGTATTTAATCATTTGACAAATTATTCTTCATTAAAACAAGAAAAATTTCAAACTTTTTTTTAAAGTTCTCACAATTCCAATAAAGAGATACAATTTTTTAAAAACCTTCGAGTATCATACTTACAAACATCACAATCTAGTTTCTTCTTTATATCTAAATAATGTATTTTAGGGATAACTTATCGATTGAATCTACTTTTACATTCAATCAATGATGCTATAAAAAGCAAGATTTTAAAAAATTTAAATTTGATTAAACAATTTTTCGATAATTTAAAAATTTTAACTTTCTAATGACATATGTCAATTTTCATCTTTGAAGAATTATTTAAAGGCTAGCATTCGATTTTGCTCATTATATCTGCTGCTTCAATTCCAATAAAATGGTCGGGTTCTGACACCTGTCATCTGACACAAGTGTGTACAAAAACATATCAGTCTTTTCATTTCTATATATTTTTTATTTTGGAATAGCACCAATATCTCTTGGAAATCTTGCTGTGTCAATAAGAAACACGAGGCAACTTAATGACGAATTAGAAGTTTTTATAAAAAATAGATCAACATGTAGCTTAAGAAAATACTATCACAATAATTTCTAGAACAAAAGGGAACAACTATCTAAAAGAAATAAGAGAACTCATAGTAGAAAAAAGAAAGTAAAGAAAAAAATGGCAGCAATACAGAGGCCCACGAGACAATATTAGCCTAAATAATGCTACACAAAAACTAAAAAGGAAGATACAGAATATAAAAAACTCAACAATTAATTGCTTTTTAAGTAATTTAGCAGCTGACCAGAACACAGATTATTCGTTATGCAAGGCATCAAAAAAAATGAAGAGACCAATTATTAACACACCTAATAAATGCTGCTTTTAGATTGAGGTATCTTTCCAGACTCTGGAAAGTAGCCAAAGTCATTATGATCGCCAAACCAGGTAAAACTCCTAATGAAGTGACTTCCTATCCACCAATATCACTCCTTCCGGTGATGTCAAAACTATTTGAAAAACTTCTATTGAAAAGATTAAAACCAATAATAGAAAGAAAAAATCTTATACCAAATCATCAATTTGCTTTCAGAAATAAACATTCCACTATGGATCAAGTTCACAGAATAACGAATATAATTGAAAAAGCATTAGAAGAAAAGAAAGTCTGCTCTACAATCTTCTTGGATGTAGCCCAGGCGTTTGATAAAGTCTGACATGAGGGTTTAAACTATAAACTAAGAACGTTCATGCCTAAACAGTATTCAGAAATATTTGGATCATACATTGCGAATAGATATTTCAGAGTAAAACAAGAAGAAGTGTACATCAATATATCGATCAGGGAGATCAAAGCTGATGTGCCACAAGGGAGTGTATTAGGCCCAGTCCTGTACCTATTGTATACGTGTGACATTCCAGAGCTAGAACAAAACACTATTGCCACCTTCGCGGATGATACAGCCATACTAGCGATAGGAGACACTAGTAAAGAGGCGACTGATAAGTTGCAACTATCAGTAAATACAATACATACCTGGACCAGAAAATGACGAATAAAATTAAATGAGACTAAATCTGCACACATTAATTTTACAAATAAAAAAATAGAAAATTTCCCAGTTAGAAATAATTGATACCCGAGTTCCTTATGCAACATCAGCAAAATACTTGAGCACCACCCTAGAAGCGAGGCTGCGCTGGAAGGATCATGTCAAAAAGAAAACGGGAGCTTAATATTAGATATAAGAAATTGTATTGGCTGATTGAAAAAAATTCAATATTATCCAATTATAATAAATTATCCATTTACAAGCAAGTACTGAGACCAGTATGGGTACATGGGTGCCAATTCTGGGGCTGTACCAAAGCTAGTAATCTACATATTATCCAGAGTATAACAAAACATCACAAAGTACTGCCGAACATTGTTGATGCTCCTTGGTATATCCGTAACAGCAACCTCCACCCTGAACTGGGTATGAAAACTGTGACCGAAGTAATCAAGAGAACAGCAGCCAGTCACGAGAAGAGACTACATAGTCATGTGAATGTCATGGCAATCCATGACAATTGTTAGTGTAAATGTGTAAAAACAAGTGTATAGTGCTATGATGTTATTGAATGTTAGCTGTAGTGCATTAGTTGATAGATAAAATAAGAGCAGGCCATAGAGTAAGCCCTTAGATTGAAGTATTTGCTGTTTCTTTATTTAGGTCGAAAATAACAGATATTGGTCATTTGTGACCAGATAGCAGTATACAAACATCGTAGGTACAGGTGTTATACAAAAAAATTAAATCTTCTAATACCCGATTCATGTCTCTCGCCCCCAATAAACAACAATATTTAGGTTATATTTTTGATTTTGCGATAACCTAAATAATAACAAACTACAATAAATACAATTTATCTTCCAGATAACTTCTTATTCAGTACTTTATTTGGCAAATAAATATTTTACGTTTTATCTGTCAGATAAGTTTATTCATGTCAGTTGGTAGTTCAGGTTTCTTTCCTAGGTGGCGCTAGGTGTTTAAATCTAAACTAACATAAAGCTTTAAATTATTTTGTTTATTAAATCTTATCTTAAAATTACAGCAATAATATTTTTGTCAATTTTGCAAAAAAATTAATCGTATTATTAATTATATTAATATGTAATTAATATAATTAGTATTATTAATTAAATGTATCGTTTTAAGAACAAAATATTGTTACGAACATGCATTATACGTAGCCCATATAGCGGTTGCAGGCCGAGACCAGGATGATCTGCCCTTCTAGAAGCGACGGGAACTGTCGACCGCTGGAGAGTTCGTCCCGACAAGCAAACGAATTAGAGGTGGACTACGCCAGAATATTCTAGTACATAATAACGTTTATATATAAGCATACCTTCTATGAGTTAAGTTTAGTTGATAAGATATTTTTGTGTGCTGTAAACTTATAGACGTAGACTATAAATAAATATATTTATATAAATTCGAACCGCTCGTTTTATTTAATCTCGCTACAGTTGGTGTCCGGTGTGAGGATAATTGATTTATTTTAAAAATAAATTCAGCAGTGAGTTTTGAAAAAGACTTTTGAACTTTTGAAAAGTATTGTTCGTCGGGAACATCCACGTTAGTTCGGTAGTGATCTTTGTACGAAAAACATTTAAAAAAGTACGTGTGTGCGTGACCAAAGATGCTGCTAGTAGAATTTTCAGTAAAACAGTTGCGTGAGCAACTAGAAAAACGCGATGAAGACTGCAGCGGGTCCAAGAATATACTCCAAGAACGACTGAAGACTGTTCTCGACAAGAATGGAGATGACCCAGAGACATTCCAGTTTCAATCAGCAGAAGAAGCAGTTTTACCGAAAATAATTTATAGAAAATTTGAGAATATCTCACAAATGATTATAAGAAACTTCTAAAAAAATCGTGTCCTTCAAAGTCAGTAGACTTATTTCTCTCTGAGGGGTTTGTGCAGAGCTGGAGAATCCTGTAGATTCCGCCATCCTGGGCCTACATGTAGAGTTGCTGATCGGTACGCTCAGATCTAAGAGGAGAGCAGTGTTACGAACACGCATTCTACGTAGCCCATATAACGGTTGCAGGCCGGGACAAGGATGATCTGTCTGATAAGTTTAGTTGATACGATATTTTCGTGCTGTAAACTTATAAATAAATATATTTATATAAATTCGAACCCCTCGTTTTATTTAATCTCTCTATAATATGATTAAAATATTAGATGTTTGTGGAGTGGTCACCCTACGGGACAAACAGTGTGATTTATCGTCCTAGCCTTTTGTATAAAGAGATTTGATTGTTGTACTATTCTATAGATGTTAATATTTTTTTCTTTTTCGCTAATAGCCATATAGGCTGATGCGATTTTGTAATTAAAAAAAAATTAAAGTAAATATTGCGATTTATTAAAAATTATTGCAAATATATGCCACCTAAGTACATACTTACATTTGGCTTGGTAATTGTACATTAGTACTAATAAAACTTAAAGGAAATAACTTTCATTTACAGAAACGCAAACCAAAATTAATATTTTGTGATGTATCGAAATAATAACATTAATTATGAGAAGAACACGACGGTTTGGTGTTGTATAATAAATGTGAACACCATTATATAAATAAATAATCTATAAGGCTACATTAACTTTTTAAATATATCTTTATTTTTAAGAATTTCAAAAACATTCGTAAAATAGTTTCGAAACACAATTCAGATTTCTGCCTTAATCTGAGCCTTCTAAAAATTGCAAGGCAAAGCAGACGTTGATGAAGATGTTAATAGAGACATGGGGAATCTAAAATTTGTATTCCACGACATTTCTCCTCAACTAAGCAGAAATCATTAAAACACTGAATTGTGTTTCGAAACTATTTTGCGGATTTATTATCAGATGTCGCTATTGCGTCCGTTTCGAAGCCATTTTAGTGTTGCTTCTTAAAGACAGGAAAGATTTATTTTTCACGTTGAGAACGCCTCAACGATTCTCGACTTTAATAACGCGAAATACGTATAAACAGATACATAGACGCTTTGTACGTGAATTCAAATCTTGACTGTCTTTTTCATTTCAAAAACATTATTTACGGAGGAGGTATATCTCCCTTTACAGCTCTAACGACAAACACGTTTTGGGACTGCAATACTTCTGGATTCGGGTATTCATCTGGTTGGTGATTATGATCATTATACACATAAATGGTATTTTTCCCCTCGTAGGTGGTGGTATATAAGAAGGCGAGACATCTATTACTTCTATGTTTTTTACACCTCCATCTAGACCTGGTTAATTGCCGTAAAGAGATGTGATAACCGTGACCATTAAGAATTAACTTTGGGTGCTTTTGTGCTTTGGTTAAATAGAGGATAGCTGAAAATAAAACTACTTAGGAAAAATTTAGTACACATATGTCAAACAGATAATCTATAGTGAAATCCAAGTGAGGGCTCGCTAAAGTATCACTTTTTACATATATTACTACCAAAAAAAACTACGTAGAAAATTGAGCTTTGTATATGAATTTTTTTTTTCAAATGTCACGTAGTAAAAGGTTTATTTCTGAATATAATTGTTTATGTAAAATGTTAAATTAAATTTTCAGGGCACACTGATTTTTTATTAAACGAATTCCTTCACCAATGGATATTGGGTGGCTTCAAATAGCTATGACAAAAATTGATTTGAAATATATTTATTAATAACAAAGTTATGACAACTTTAAATTTTAAAACTCACCAAGCTATGAGTCACCAAAGACTGTATCACTAGATACCATGAAAATCATTATTGTTTAAATAATTTTAATAATAAGTAATTAAAAAAAAATTAAAATTTAATGAAAATAATTAAATGAATACTAATATTTATTTAAATTCTTTATATTATTTTATTGATTTATATACAGTAACGAGCGTTAGATGAACTTAATTATAAACAATATCCCATTGAAAAGTTACATTGAGATTACATTTTTAAGAGGATGCAATTTTATTTTAGCAAACCTACAGAAAATTTTATAAAACAATATTTGTAGCAAATTAAATTTTCTACAACTTTATCCCTATTATTTTTTATCGTAAAATTAAAAATAAAAAATTTATAAACAAAAATACCTTTAAATTCAATTTTTGAACAAATTTTGTTTTGGGCCTTATAACTTTTTTCTGGTCATTTTACAATAAACTTTATATCAGATCAATATTATAGCGGGTTTTTTAAAGAATAATTTTCACTATAAATTTGTTTATTTTATTAATTTCTCTGGCTTTTACAGAAGTCCAAAGTTGATTGGGTTCTTGAATAATCGTAAGAATATGATAAAAACGAACCATTATACTTAGTTTTCA
Source organism: Diabrotica undecimpunctata (assembly GCF_040954645.1). Classification (NCBI taxonomy): domain Eukaryota; kingdom Metazoa; phylum Arthropoda; class Insecta; order Coleoptera; family Chrysomelidae; genus Diabrotica; species Diabrotica undecimpunctata. The sequence continues at coordinate 92,816,672 of NC_092809.1, read as the reverse complement.
ATTATATAATATTTTATTCATATAGTTTATTATTTTGTTAACATTCCTATGTTATTATAAGTTTATGATCGACATTCTTCCCGACCATCTATAAGGTAGAGACTGAAGGTGCGTTCGAAGGAAGTGGTATTTCCATTAGGCTTAACCCACAGATAATTTCCAAGCGAGATAATATTGAGCATAATCATAATTTTAAAAAGTTGTTTTCCAGCTTTTGTATTTTTATTTTCTTTGATTGTTCAAGCTGCGTTTCTAATTCAGTATCAAAGGTGAATATTTGCGGAATAACGGGAGTCAGAATTCACGTCATTGTGGCTAATTAATGGGTTTTGTTTTATTACATATACAGGCAAGATATCAACAAAAATAGCCAAACATATAAAAAAGAACGAAATAACACCAGCCTTCAGAACAAACAACAACTTAGGCAAATATATTAGGAAGATATATATTAATTAGGCAAGAGCCAAAAGAAAAAGCACTTACACAGTCGTGTATACAAACTTAAATGTGGATTTTGCCCAAAAACTTACATCGGTCAAACTGGTAGAACTTTTAACAAACGGATAGCAGTGCACAAAGAGGCTTTCAATAATAGAAAAACAGATTTTATGTACGCACTTCACCTTTTAGACCATAATAATTTTTTAATGACCAATTTCAAAATCTTCACATACACAATAAAGGCCTTAAGCAATCTTTATTAGAATCTATGGAAATTAATAAATTAAAAAATACACTCTGCCGAAACAGCTGCAGTGATAATAAATTATAACAAATTTTGTGGAGGCTTTGAAAACAAAAGTTTTCAATGTTTTATTGTTAGATAAAATAAATTTCCATCAAGTAACAGTCGCATCCATCAGTTATTTTATTAAAAATGTGATTCGTATTGATAAATTGATTGAAACAAGATCTTTTTTTATTATTATTAACTATATCTTACAAATAAATATAAATATTCCATTCAAAATATATAAGTGTAATATATAATGAAATTATACATTGTTTCTATTAAAAAAAAATCCCTTTAGTCTTATCGTGTTACGTTCCCAGTTTTATTTCATTTGCATTTCTTTTCTGCGTGCCGTATTACTTTAAACTTACGCGTAGTGGCATCATCACAGTTGACCTGAACAGCGTCATGATTATGACTCCTGTAAACTGATATAGTGCTTCCGGAAGTATACATGGTAGCCCTGCACTGCAATTTTTTGTGCCAACGACATCTCCATCTCGTTCTTTTCGATTCTTGGAGATGTATGTGGTATTCGTAGTTATCCATAATTAGCCTGGGATATTTTAAAGCCTTTTCAAAATAAACTGTAACAAATTCACCTAAAATATTTATTTTATTATTATTGGGTACATATTATATTTTCGCTGAAAAATATGTGTCTTATATGTATTTTTAAATTGTAACTAGACAATAATATAAAAAAATAAATAAAAGATTACACTGTTACTGCCGTTTTATAATAGTTGTTTGTAACACCTAATACCATATCATGAGTAATGAAATCAAGACGCCACATTTTACTGTTACCTTGATTTGACCAAATTTCTCATAATAAGCTTCATACTCAGGAGTGGTAAACTAATAATTCTTCTAAAATGTTTTTGAAAAGCTTAAAATGAACGAAAGTAAAAGCAGTAATGCAAGTCTCGCAAAAAGGATGCCAGAAGACTAAGATGACATTCACATCAAGAAACAATGTCCTGAAAAAAATGACAGGTACAACTTGGGGTGCTCATCCACTTGTCCTACGTACTTAAGCGCTTACATGAAGTTTCTCAGCAGCCAAGTAGGGGAAAGTGGTATTTATATAGTACATTTTACTATTCGCAATAGATAGGTAGTTGTAGATTTTATCTTTAACCGTGGTATTTAGTGAATCAAAGGTAAGTTTTCAATGCTTAATTTATTGCTTAGTTTTAAAGGAATAATTTGAAATAAAAATTTCAATACCAGTGCAATTGATAATAAATTATTTACTTTTTATTCTGTCGGAAAAACATAACCTTAAAACGGCCGAATGTTCCCTATGTCCATTTTTAACACATATTTGGCTAAAAGAAAGCCGCAATTAAAGCCGTTTTGACAGGTCGTTTAAGTCAATACAAAGCAGCTCAAGATTATCAAGTAAAAAGGCCTAGAATCAAGATTCTTTTGAAAAAAAACCAAAAGAAGACCTTTTTACTAGATGGGCTGATTCGGTAATGAGAGTAAGGATGAGACGGGTTATTATACAAGCAAATACACAGGTCGTCAAGTTTTTACTATTAATCAAGAGTTAGAGCTTGTGTCTTACATAAAAACATATTATAATTTAGACGACAGCCTAAACTATAAACAAATAAGGAAACTGGCCTTCGATTTTGCCTGCGCTTTACCAAATTCTTAAGAATCAAAAAGTTGGGAGTTAAATAGTATAGATTTGTTTAACTTTTTGTATATTAGTATGTATAATTAAAAATTAACACAAATATCTTGTTTGTAGGTCTGGATTGGTTGCGTTGCTTTATAAGATAATACAAAGAATAACGCCTTGCAAAATTAAAAATACTAGCATAAGTAGGTCTATGGCTTTCAATAAGCCAGTAATCAAAGACTTTCTTTTAAAATATGCGGTCATCATGAAAACATTGGAAAAATAAAAGTTTAAGCCCAAATAGATCTGGAATCAAGACAAGACAGGATTAATAACAGTTATGCCATCTGCCAAAGTTGTTGCCCCGAAAGGCAAAAAACAATCGCTCATATTTCTTCACAGGAGTAAGGTGAACTTGTAATGTTTGTAGGGATGGTTAATGCCGCTGGAGGAGCAGTACCACCGGTCTTTATGTATCCTAGAGTTAGAAACCTTGAAGAATGACGTCTGCCATTTTTTAGGGAATAAAAAAGCTGTGGAAAACAAGATACTACTTCTTCTAGATAACCACGAGTCCCACATATCTGTAAAGACTATTAAATTATGTCGAGAAAAATCGTTTTACTGTCTTTTCCTCCTTATACCACACACAGAACTCAGCCACTTAATGTTGGGCTATTTGGTCCCTTTGAATCATCAAATCAAGAAATGGCTCAGCATGACTGCTGCTCTGCTTTCAAATCCGGCGAAAGCCATTACAGTTCGACATCTCGCACCTCTGGCTAAGCACTCATACGAATGTGCAATCACAGTTAAAAATATAACAGATTCATTTAAGAATACTGGTCTTTTGCCGATTAATAGACTTGTATTTAGTGATGCAAATTTTCTTGCAAGTGAAGTAACCGACAAACCATTGACGGAAAATAAAGATGTTAGTTCTAATGGCACCACATAAAGGGAATTAGAAACCAGAACAATTTCACCAATTCCTTCAATATCAAAGCATGCACAAGAAGAAATGAATAACAAAATATCTCCAGATTATTCTAAAACTTTTGTGGGATGTCAGATTAGGCCGTATCCCAAAACACAACTTGAAGAGAAAAAAAAATGGGAAGAGCACCATCCACAATATATACGGAGACGCCCGAATACGAAAAAAGACAAAGTTTAGACGCAGAACGCGAAAAAAGACTAAGGTTAAAAAAGAATAAAGCAAAGATTTGGTTGCAATCGGTAGAAAACGCAATATTTCAACATCAAACGAGTCAAGCACTGAAGTTGTTTTACACGATTGTTCGTTAGACGATGAAGGAGATTTTCAAGACTTGGACCAAGATATTTAAGACTAAAAATATTGATGTGGGAAATTTTGTCTTGGTGAAATTTATAGTTTCCAAGACAGAAATTTTTTATGTGGCTCAAATAACTTCTTTCCACGATAAAGAATACGTGTTTAAATTTGTACGTCGTAAACGTAACACAGTGTTTTGTTTCCTACAACCGACATTTCAGTAGTAAAAAAAAAGACATTGCAGCTATTTTGCCCTTTTATTCTACTCAGTGGACTGCAAGAACTGCAAGTGTTTTTCAATTTAATGTTAATTTTTCTGGATTTAATTTAGGATAATGTGCTATATATAACAAAAATCATACGTTTGATGCTTTTTCTTTTACTATTATAGGGTATTTTAATGGAGAGCCGAATATTTCCCTCTATACAGCTGAAACTACCTCTCCGGTAAGGCAGTTTTGTCTGTTTGTCAAAAAAAATCATAAACACTCAAAATTGTAAACTTCTTTAAATACAGCTGTTTAACTCTTAAAGCAAGTGCCCAATAAACTACAGTTTTATTTAAAAATACCAGTTTCTGACTAATCCTTGGAGTTTATTTATGTTTGGCTTCTAAAGGTTAATATGCCGAAGTTAGGATTTTTCACCAGTACTTTAAGTTTTTTTGCATTTTGAAGGTCCCGGTACAGAGTGCGCCATTTTAATACTCCAAAACGACCTATACGCGAACGTAACAAAATAAATAAGCCAACAAATAACCTGTCACTGCAACAATACATTCGCACTGCTCGAATTATTTGAACGCGTGTCCGACTTGACCACGCTAATTTGCATCACCTTGCATGCCGTTTCATTAGGAAATTCTGAAAACGGCAAACATATTTTAAATACTTTGTACCTTAGTAACACGCTAACAAGATCTGAATTATCTACTGCATACGCTGTATTTAAAATGCTCTGTTAGTTGTCACGCAAGTAAGTTGTCAGCACTTGACAAAATAACTTCGCATAGCCTCGCATGCGTGTCATCAGCAGTGAAAGTGTTAATCTTGATTGTATGCTGAAAAACAAAAGGTCAAATAAAATTACGGAAATAGAAAAAGAACTTTATTTTTAATTATTCGTGTCAGTTTTCTATGTAATTTAATCCTATACTTTGTTTAAAAACCATAAAGAAATTTTTAAAAGTTTGAATTACAAAAAAAATTACCGAAAATCTACTCAGTTTTTTATATAGAAATTTAATTTGCTACTCTCCGATACTGTACGTGTTTTAGCCGCCATTAACTAAAGTTGAAGAGCTCCAGCTCCGTGAAATGCTGGTAATTTTACATGTCTGTGATTTTCAGATAGAATCTTTATTATAATCTTTTCGATAAATTGTTTAAAATGCCTTAAAAGGACGAAAGACACTATTTCTACTATCAAAACATATCTGAACAACAAGTTTCGCTATATTTAGCACTAAATTGGTTTTAAAATTGAACAATACGAATTACTTCTAAAGAGTACGACAGATTGATATGGGCTACATTTTGTTACTCCACGTATTTGAAACTAACATCTGAACTTAATTTTACGCCCTACAAAATAAGTCCATAACATCCCCTCTAGTGTTGCTTAAACTGCCAAACAAATTATAATAATTAGGTTGAGTCTTATGTGACAATCAAAGTAAATCTTGTAAGCTCGGTAATTTTAGTTAGACATGAATTGTAAGCAGCT